>NC_079498.1:15146799-15257509 GCF_030052815.1 Hevea brasiliensis
TTTTTCTTATTAATATTTGAGTTGATTTTGGTCCCTCACTTAAGTTTAAATATTTTTCCGGACGTTCTAGCTGTCCGGACCGACATCGGTCACCGGAACAGTAGAATGTACGGAGTTGCTACCGGGAGGGTGTTACAACTCTTCCCCTCTAATTTAAATTTCGTCCTCGAAATTTACCTGATGCAAACAGTTGAGGGAACTGTTGCCTCATCGTCTCTTCACTTTCCCAAGTTGCCTCCTCGGTGTTGTGGTGCCTCCAAAGCACTTTCACCAGTGGAATCTGCTTATTCCTCAATTCTTTTACTTCCCGAGCCAGGATCCGTATGGGTTCTTCTTCATATGTCAAATCCAGCTGTATTTCAATTTCTTCCCTGGGGATGACATGTGAAGGATCTGAGCGGTATCTTCTGAGCATGGACACGTGGAACACATTGTGGATCTTGTCCAGCTCTGGTGGTAAAGCTAGCCTGTAGGCTACTGGTCCCACACGTTCAATGACTTCATATGGGCCAATAAACCTAGGGCTCAACTTACCTTTTCTTCCAAACCTCAATACTTTCTTCCACGGTGACACCTTGAGGAACACTTTGTCGCCAACCACATATTCTATTTCTTTTCTCTTCAGGTCGGCATAAGATTTACATGCATGCAGAGGCAACCTTTAGATTGGCTTTGATTAGTTTCACTTTCTCCTCGATCTGTTTTACAGTGCAGCCCTACCGATTTGTCTTCGCCCAATTCAGTCCGACTGCTGAGTTCTACATTTTCTCCCATACAGTGCTTCACATGGGGCCATTTGGATGCTAGCTTGGTAGCTATTGTTGTATGCAAACTCTGCCAGTGGGAGGTATCTATCCCAACTTCCCTCAAACTCAATGACACAACTCTTCAGCATATCCTCAAGGACCTGACATATATTTCTTTTTATTATTATCATTTTAATTCAATATTTGTATCAATTTCATTGGTTTCAATTGTTTACCTAGATTACTCTTTCTGATTGCCCATCCGTCTGAGGATGGAAAGCTGTGCTGAAATGGAGTTGTGTACCCAAGGATTCATGCAACTTCTTCCAAAATCTCGATGTAAACCTTGGGTCTCGATCAGATATGATAGAAAGTGGAATTCCATGCAGTCTAACTATCTCACTGATATACAATTACGCTAACTTCTCCGGTGAGTAGTCGGTCCTAATCGGCGAGAAAGTGTCTTGACCGTCAATCTATCCACTATCACCCATACTGCATCATGTTTCTTCTGGGTGAGAGGTAGACCACTTACAAAATCCATGGTGACCCGATCCCATTTCCATTCAGGTATGCGTATAGGCTGTAGCAAACCTGATGGAACTTGATGTTCTGCCTTGACTTGCTGACATGTCAAGCATTTAGTCACATAGTCAGCTATGTCCCTCTTCATACCAGGCCACCAATACTGAAGCTTCAGATCATGATACATCTTTGTACTTCCTGGGTGCATAGCATATACACTAGTGTGCGCCTTTTTTAGAATACTGGCCTTCAACTTCTCAAAACTAGTCTGACACTTATCATTCCAGTCAAATCTGACATTCTTGTGTAACAACTTGGTCATTGGAGCAGCTATTAGGGAAAATCTCTTCACAAATCTTCTGTAATACCCAGCTAGCCCCAAGAAGCTTCTGACCTCAGTTGTATTCCTGGGAGGCTTCCATTCCATCACTGCTTCTATTTTCTTGGGATCCACCCTAATCCCATCAGCTGACACTATGTGTCCAAGGAATGCAATCTCATTCAACCAAAAGTCACACTTGGACAACTTAGCATACAGCTTCTTTTCTCTCAAGGTTTGCAGAACAATCCTCAAATGCTCATCATGTTCTTCACTGGTCTTGGAATACACCAAAATATCATCAATAAAGACCACTACGAACCGATCTAAGTATGGATGGAAGATACGGTTCATAAGGTCCATGAATGCCGCTGGTGCGTTTGTTAGGCCAAAGGGCATCACTAGAAACTCATAATGCCCATATCGGGTCCTGAATGCAGTCTTTGGCACATCTACATCCTTCACCCTCAACTGATGATACCCTGATCTGAGATCAATCTTAGAAAATACTCCTGCTCCCTTCAACTAATCAAACAGATCATCAATTCTAGGCAACGGATATTTGTTCTTCACAGTCACTTTATTCAACTGCCGGTAATCAATGCAAAGCCTCAAAGTCCCATCCTTCTTTTTCACAAACAGCACTGGAGCTCCCCATGGTGACACACTTGTTAGTAGTATGCCCTAGAGCATATCATTTAGTATGTATCTTGTACATAATTTTATTAATAAAAGGCATTTCCACTTTTCCGTTTACATAATATATTTATGTGTAATAGAAAAGGTCCATTGATATTTTGTTAGAAATATTATTCTTAAGTTGTTAAGAATATGAGTGACAATATAGCACGAAGTATCATAAATAGGTTCACAATCGAGGATACTTCATAATAAGGACATGACTTATCCAGAAAGATTGTATTCATGTTTGTTCCCAAGTTATTTATATGAGATATAAATAAGATGGAATGGTGAGTCTCATGCCATATAACAAACATGATAGGCACTTATAAATGATAAGTAGGCCGAACCAGTGACACTTATGACAAGCACATGGAGTTTACTCTTGTCAACGTTTTGTTATAAATCATATCATATAATCTTTAGAAGATATATCTTGTATATAGGTAGTTTGAGTTTGATACTGCTTTCATACTTGTACTGTGTATGGGTATATGGGCATGTGTTGGCTCCTACTAGTTATATATGGAGGTAGGTGTCGATCAAAATGGAATCTGTTCCTCTAAGTAAATAGAGATAAAATCCTATGTTCATTTAATTGTTCTTGATGTTTCAAGTTCATAGATTTATTCAAAAGAGTTTGATGAGAAAATCTTTTAATCAAGAAGAATTAAAAGAGAACATAATATTCATAGCAAATGGAGTTTGACATAAACCATGACTTGAGTTGGGATTTTGGAGATTCTAGTTCATGGTAACATATGATTATAGGTTCATTTAAGGTAAACCATATTACTGATTGGGTGGCCATGGCATGCTATACTAGGTGTTAACCATGGTCTATGAGGTTCATAAAATGATTTAGAGAAATCATTTATGGTAAGAAAGAGTTTTGATGATATTAAGAGTTGATATCATGTCTCATTGCCAATTAGTGATGAGCCTAGTAAGTCACACACATACACAAGTTATCACCTTGTTAAAGATGATTTAATTAATTAATTAAAGAGTTTAATTGATTAATTTAATAGGTTTGGTTTGCAATTAGTTTGCAAAGTCCCTAGCATGACTAGAAACCAAATCTAGATTATTGGATGCATAATATAAGTTAAATTTATATTTAAAGTGTTTAAATATGAATTTAATTAATGAGAAATTAATTAATAGAGATTAATTAATTAATTTATATTTGATATAAATTAATTAGAAGAAGAAAATAATTATTTTGGGTTAAGAACTCAAAATTAAGACAGTATTTTGGTCATTTTGTGACACGTGGCACCATGAGATGGTGACACATGGCATAACACATAAGCTTGCCAAATGTTTTTTAATCATGCAAGATGATTAAAATCAAGATTAAATATATGTTTGACACTTGGCACAATGTGATTGGGTCACTTAAACCTAGAGCTAATCAAAGGGTGACATGTGGCAAGGGTTTAATGTGTTAACCTAGCTATTTAAGTGTTGTTATGAGAAAATAAAATATAACCAGCAGCCACACTCCTTTTCACGCCATTTGCAGCCCTCCTCTATTCTTCTTCATCTCTCATCAATTCAAAGAGATTAGCCATCAATCTCTTGAATTAAGAACGCTAGAAATTGTTTCTAGTGTCCTGTTTACATCTCTAATCTCTTAAAAGGCAGAACTTGAATTTCTAATTAATAGAAAAAGCTTTAAAAGCTGTTCAAGGGCTGCCATAGGTGTTCTTGGTGTGGACAAGCTAGAGGGACAACATCCGTGTCGCATCAAGAGGTTAGTGTAATCGTTCTTGATTTAATCTAAGGTTCTAAAATTAATCTGATTAATTTTAAAATCTTAAATGGCAAATACAGATCCAAAAACATATTAAAAGAGTTTTAATATGTTGTTTATCATTGAAATAAAATAGATAAAAATAAATCTTGCATGATGCATGTGACCCTAGGTGAAAATTTTTGAATTCAATGGTATAAACTTGTGTTTTTCACGCTTCCGTTCCTTCAACACTAGGGCGTATGAACCCCTTATCAAGCAACTCTTGCAAATGAGTTTTCAACTCCCTAAATTCAGTGGGTGCCATCCTATAAGGAGCAATGGAAATGGGTGCTGTACCCGGCAGTGTCTCAATAGCAAATTCAACTTCCCTTTCTGGTGGCAAACTAGGCAATTCTTCAGGAAATACCTGCAGGAAGTCTCTTCTGTGGGTATATCACTCGTGTTTGGCTTAGCTCGCCTAGTATCCACCACATGTGCTAGGTAGGCTTCACACCTTTTCTCATCATTCTTCTTGCAATCGTAGAGATAACATTGGACAAGAAATCTGTCCTTTCCCCCACAACTGTGATCTCATTACCCTCTGAAGTTTTCAAAGAAATTCTCTTCAATTTGCAATCAACTATTGCCTGATGATGTAACAACCAATCCATTCCCAAAATCACGTCAAACTCATGAAAAGGCAACTCAATCAAGTCTGCCAAGAATTTATACCCCTGAATCCTTAACGGGCAACCCTTGTATACTTTGTTCACCACTACACTGTGGCCCAATGGATTAGTGACCAGAATGTCTTGGTCACTCTCCCCTACTAGTATCCCCCTTTCTACGGGTAGGTTGATGCAAATGTAGGAATGAGTAGATCCTGGATCTACCAATGCATGCACAGGTGTATTGTAGAGGGAGAATGTACCCCTGATGACGTCCGGGGCATCTTGCTCCTCCTGAGCTCTAATAGCATAGGCTCTTGCTGGTGGTCTACTGTCAGGCCTCTCTGCTGGCTCAGATGCAGGCCTCTGTGATGGTCCAACAGCCTCAGATTTACCAGATTTTCTACCTCTCGTAGTGCGGGAGGCAGTGCATGCTTGTGTTGGAGCAGCTGTAGTAGTTCTGCGTGGACAGTTCCTTAACTGATGCTCTGTTCACCCACACCTTAAGCAGGCACCAATCACTCTCCAACACTCCCCCTTGTGCCACTTCAGGCAGTGTGGACATGCAGAAGATGCTGGGGCTGGTCCCCTAAACCCCATCCCTGGAGAGCTACCCACTGATGGTGTGGACTGACCTCTCCTAGGGGTAACCGTGGCTGGGCCCTGAGACCGACCACGACCTTGAGGTGACTGAACTCTGTGCAGGTGGACCCTTGAACTTCTTCCCAAATGCAGGAGCTGAACTAGACTGACCTGGGCCCCTCTTCTGCTGTCTCTCTCTTCTGGTCTGCTCACTGATTCTTACTTTTTCCACCTTTATTGCAGCTTCCACTAACTTGGTGAAGTCAGTGATTCCCAAGGCAGTGATCATAATCTTTATGTTGTCATTTAGTCCCTCTTCAAATCTCTTGCACCTTTCAGCTTCATTAGGGACTATCTCCCTTCCATAGCGGCTCAATCTTACGAATTCCTTCTCATACTCAGCCACTGACAACTGTCTCTGTCTCAGGTTAATGAATTCCCTTCTTCTCTCTTCTAGGTATACAGTACCCATATATTTCTTCTTGAATTCTAAGAGAAAGAAGTCCCAAGTTACTATTTCTGGCTGCACTTCACTGGACACCGTATCCCACCATTCATAGGCATCATCTTGTAACAGAGATATGGCAGCTTCCAGGTTTTGCTCTGGAGTGCAGTGGAGTTGTTTTAGAACTCTGCCTGTTCTGTTCAACCAATTCTCGGCTGCAACAGAATCATCTTCTCTCTTACCGAAAAAGTCCACTGCTCCAAACTTTCTTAGTCTTTCCAGGTGTGATTTCTGCTGTGGAGCTGGTGGTGGTGGTGGTGCTGGCATTACCCCGGCCATTTGTCTAAAGAAATCGGCCATTTGCTGGAACATGGCCTGTGGAGGCTGAGCAGGCTCTGCCTGAGCTGGCGGAGTAGGTTCTCTTCTACCCCCAGTCTCAGCTGCTGCAGGTGGAGCATGACTCTCCACTTCCTCCTCGACTGCTCTCTATGATGAAGGGTCCATATCCTATTCAAAATAAGAAAGATAAACAGATCTGCATTAGTGTCACCTCGACTCTTACAAATGCAATGCATGGTATGGACTCAATCTAGGCCCAGAAACGCCTAAACCGTGCTCTGATACCACTAAATGTGACGCCCCTTACCTGTGTACTGGCACACTCTAATATACCTTAATTAATTTATATCATGCTTTTGAATATAATTTATGAAATATAATTTATTTAAGCCATTTATTAAAAGTATTATTTATTTGAGGTTCCGAAAATTTTTAAAGAAAATCCGGCAGAGTACCGGCTAAAAATGGAGAAAACAGTTCTTCGGAACCTGTGAAAAAAACACTTCCAATATTCACATTCAATCATTCCCAAACTCCAATATCCAAAATCTCAACAATTTTTCAATTTCAGGTCTCAACAACCTTTTCATTTCTCAAACATCCATTTCTCAGAATACTCATATACAAACAACAAATAAATGCTCAAATTTTGCATTCATGACCATAACTTTCATTATTTACATGAACATCAAAATATATTACATAGATCCAAATACATATGAGAAAATAAAAATTTAGTTACAAAATGCCAAAATGACACCTAGTGTCCTACCAATGCACTGCAGAAGTTGAGGTGACACGGACACTGTGCAGAACTGCAGGATGGACTCACCCAGTCTGCGGTCTACTGGGCTCACGATCTGTATCTCCAGAACCTACGCGTGGCAAAAGCAACGCGCTAAGCAATAATGCTTAGTGGTGCAATAATAAAATAAAAGAAATAGCAAGAAAATAAATATGTAGTGAATGTATATGTTTAATTTTTTTTTTGAATTTGTATGTCATTAACTTTGTCCACTTTCATTCATTGGATTGCCCAAGTAACCTACCCTAGATGACTGGACTGGATAAACGGGTAAACTGGCACTGGGTATCAAGTACCTCGGGCCGTCACACCATCGGTCACATATGCATCTCCCGGTGTGCAGAGCGACTAACAAGTCAGAATACATCGAGCACAAGGCCAAATCTCAATACAAGGTCAGAATGGCTAAAAGCCATAAAATCACAGAATGGCATATTGCCATGTGCAGTACTGCTAACTGAACCCTATTGGCATGCCAAACTATCCAAACCAATCTTGTTAGGTATACTAGGGCATTTGAAACTTTTAAATTCTTCAATTTGTGAATTTCAAGTTTTTGGTGTCACTATTCACCTCATTGGTCAACTAAAATGTTGACTTTTGGATAGAAAATATGTACATTGACTTTGGCACTCCCAATATACCACATTTGGCATTCAAAACTTGTTGGCATTAAGCATTTATACCATTTCAAAGTTTAAATCAAGGGAGGCAGAATTTTCAATTTTTGTAACTCAACTTTACTGTTCCATTGGATACTGTTGTAGTAGGAATTTGAAGAAATGGCAAACATAAACGTTGTTCCTTATTTTGTCTAGTTGAATTTCCTTTTTTTAATCACTCCATTTGGAGTTTTGTAGCTCCAGATATGGTCCAAAAACCATAGCTGGCCGGATTTCCATTCTGCAGAAATTACCATATCTACAGTAACATGAACAGTGACTGGAATCACTTTGTTGGATGGGTTCTGGAGATAATTTGGGGTAGGTTCCTTCATGAAAGTTGTTTGTCTATATCTTAACTTGTTGCTGTAAAAATTTCAGGTCAATTGACCATATCTACAGTGAGTTATGGCCAAATGAACAGTTACTGTTCATTTGGTCATTTCTGCAGGTGCTGTTGCAGGGTATCCGGATTGGGGCCAACTTTTGGTCCTCTTGCTTTGGTCTTTTGGGCATGGTTTCTTCAGGAAAAATGTGCCATTATAAGCCTAGTTTCATGTCCAATTGACCAAACACCAATTGGACCAACATAGCCAAAGATATGGCAGTCCAAGTGGACTGAAATTTCAGTCACCATGCTGCTGTCTTTAGGCAGCCTTCCATTTCAGTTTGCCATGCATTAACTCACTTCAAATTATGATTAACTTGCCTTAAATGGTCACTAATTGACCACTAGAATGTCCATTAATCAATTTAAATTCCAAGTCCAATTTTCACCCTTAAAACCCTAGTTCCCATTATAGGTTTTCACAACACACCTTAATTACTAACCCATTCACTAACCACATGCATAGATGGTTTAAACATAACCTCTAATCCATCTCAAGTCCATCAGAACACTCCATTTCTATTCCTTCAATAGGGCAGCCGAAATTTATGGTGGCCATACACACAACTTTTATTCATTTAAACTACAATTTCTCACTAAATTCAAGTCCTTAATCATGAAAGTAAGGAGTTTTAGGTGTATAGATGCACTAACCTTTAAGTGGCAGATTTTTCCCAAGTTTAATCTTCACTTCATTTCCTTTTCTTGGCTGCCAAAATGTTATGCAAGGTGCAAGGACAAATTTTTGTAAAGGAAGTAGGAAAATTTATGGTGAAATGAGGGGAAATTTGAAGCTTTGATTGAAATCAATGGAGGGAGATGGGGAGAGGGTTTTGGCTGGTTTGTTTCTAGGAGGAAGATGACTTTTTTTTTTCTTATTTTCAGCCTCTTTTATTTGCTTTATATGTATTTGTTATATGGTTATTGGTGGACAATTTTAAATGACATCTTAATGATGTCATTATTGGCATTATTTTGATTTTTCTTTTCTTTTCTTTTCTACTAACTTCAATTAATTTTTCATCAACATTAATTCATATTTTGTGTCATAATAATTATTTACTTAACTGGACAAGTCGGCCAAAAATCACCTCTGAAGGCGAAATGACCAAAATGCCCTCCGTTTTGCTCAACGGGCCAAAATTGTCTGTACCGATTGAAAAATTTTTCTAAATATTTTCTTGGCATTCTAATGCCATAGGTACCTCAATAACCCTTCTCTGGAGTCCCAAAAATTATTTTATAATTTTTTCCCCTGGTCTAGGGCTCCTAGTTGCGAGAACCGCAACTTCCCTCTGGGTTACTCCTCACTAGGGCACCGGCTCGTTTAACTTGGTTGTATTTTATTTCTAAAATTTTTACTAAATTTTTCTTATTAATATTTGAGTTGATTTTGGTCCCTCACTTAAGTTTAAATATTTTTCTGGACGTTCTAGCTGTCCAGACCGATACCGGTCACCGGAACAGTAAAATGTACGGAGTTGCTACCGGGAGGGTGTTACATGGTACCAAATCAGAATTTAGTATGAGAGGTTTAAATTTAGCAAGTAAATGTATATGTGATTGGTGTTTGGAAAAAGTATAAAAGGGCAGTAAACAAATGAGCCTATAACCCTAAATGTGTGACCCCAATTGGTATGAGGCCAATTGGAGGTAAAACTAGGCACAAAATGTGCCAACTTTCATGTTGAAAGCCTACCAAAATTCTGTCCAGAAAGTGACACTAAAACTGACCTAATCCGGAATTGCAACATTGTAAACCCAGAAATTGACCATATAAATAGTAGTCAGTCTTTTGGCCATAACTCACTCAAAACAGGTCCAAATGACCTGAAATTTATACCGTTAGAAAGCTTAGACATAGGGCTACATCTTTTGTGAAGGTAACAGAACCCAAAAATGACATTTACCAAGTCAAATTGCTTGTACAAGTTCAGTAACAAAATCTGCCAGAATTGACTTGATCTAGAATTAACCTACAAATTGCAATAAGAAGGCAACCTGTTCAACATTAGTAAAATGACCATAACTTGGTTCAGAAAACCCCAAATGACATGAAATCAGTGCTAAAATGTCACTAAGACATAGACCTACAATATTTCTCTTTTGACCAAGACCCAGAAACAAAGGGAAATAAGTCAATTAGCTAGGTCAAAGTAATGTACCAAATCTGAAAAATTGCAATAAAATGCAAGAAACTTAAAGATGAAATTGGTAACATATATCAACACTTGAGGACTATAAAACATGACATATTGGTAATATTAAAATTAATTCACCTAGTGTGCATTAAAGGTCAGCATTATAGGTTGACTAATGAAAGGAATAGTATCAATAAAATTTAATTATTGAACCTTATTATTAGAACAATTTTAAATGAGTACTGAAACACTTTAAATTGTGTGTTTCAGTTAGCAAAGACACTGGGAAGGGAAAAGAACCACTAAGTCAAGGCCAAGAGGCTACTCATCAGAGGTTTGTGCACAACAGTTATTTTCTTTTGATTTCAATTGAAATAAATGATGACAATTTGTATGTTATTATTTTGTATCTTGGGAATTTGTTTGAATTCAATTTGATGGATACTTAATGCTTGGAAAAAATTGCAAAATGGTTTGAAACCACAGCTATCATGAATATTTGTTTGAATTCCTCACTAACTTGTCTAGTGGGACGAATTGGCTATGAATTCCCTCTCTAACTGAAGTGTTGAGGTGTGTGCTAGTTAAGGACGAATAGGATGAGTACTCATATAATTGCTAGCTATGTTATTCCTCATTAGCCATTGGCTTTTGGGATGAATTGGACTTTGGTATCATGATTAAGTTGTGTGTGTGATTTATTAGTATTTATTGAGACATTGTGAAATGGAAATTATTTTCTTTATGAAATTTTCTGTCTTTTGAAATTAAGCATGATTTTAAGTATCCACTGATTATGTGATTTATGGTTTTATGATTTTAAATTGTATTTTCTTAACGTTGTACACCACTGAGACATTGGTTCAGCAATAGCTTTTTCATTGCTGTCACAGGTAGACAGACAGATAAAGCAGCAGAGTAGGCTACTTGTGACTTGGCTTTGGGATTTTGCCGGGTATATTGAGTATACCACTTCCTTGTAAATATTATTGCAATGTATGTGAACTGTATGCATATATTGTACTTGATCTTGAGCAGTTGTAAAATAAAGTTGTAAATTATTTTGGCCTGTCAAAATGTTGTATTACAATTCTCTTATTTCAGCTTTTGAAATACTCAGTTATTTTGCACTTTATTTTTGGAATTGCTGAATTTGAGTTTGAATTGTGTTGTGAAAATTGATTTGAGTTGAGCTATTATTGGAGTCAGGGAATGAAATAAATATATTGGAAGTGTTTTTCTACAGGTTTTTTTGAAGAACTATTTTGCTCAAAATAGATGGCACTCTGCCGAAATTTTTATAAAATTTGTGGCTATTTCAGATTTAATGTGTGATTTAACTTCAATTAAAAAGTTTTAACACCTGTCAAAAGTGCTCACCACTTTAAAAAGAAGAAATTATTTAAAAACCCTTGTAGTGTATTTAATGGGTTATCAGTAGGTAAAGTTTGGTAATTCATTATGTATACTACGGGATTATGTTATGCCCTATGGAAGGGTAAGGTGTAACGGTAATCAATGCATAGCCTCAAGTCCCATCCTTCTTTTTCACAAACAGCACCAGAGCTCCCCACGGTGACACACTGGGACGTATAAATCCCTTATCCAGTAACTCCTGTAACTAGATTTTCAACTCCTTTAATTCAGTGGGTGCCATCCTATAAGGAGCAATGGAGATTGGTGTTGTACCCAGCAGGACCTCAATGGCAAATTCTACTTTCCTTTCTTGTGGCAAACTAGGAAATTCTTCAAGAAACACATCAGGGAAGTCACTCACAGTGGGAATGTCATGGAGACTAGATCTAGACTTTCTGGTATCAACCACATGCACCAGGTAAGCTTCATAACCCTTCCTAATCAGTCTCCTTACAGCAGTGGCTGAGATGACATTAGACAGAAAATCTATCCTTTCCTTCAGAACTGTTATTTCTTAATTCTCAAAAGTTTTCAATGTAATCTTCTTCAACCTACAATCCACTATTGCCTAATGACGTGACAACTAGTCCATTCCCAAGATCACGTCAAACTCATGAAAGGACAATTCAATCAGGTCTGCTAAGAACTCACACCCTTGAATCCTCAACAGGCAACCATTGCACACTCTATTTACCACCACACTATGGCCTAGTGGGTTAGTGACTAAAATGTCTTGGTCACTTTCCTCTACTTAAATTCCCCTTTCCATGGGTAATTCGATGCAGATGTATAAATGTGTGGATCCTGAATCCACCAATGCATGCACAGGTATGTCATAGAGAGAAAACATACCCCTGATGACATCTGGGGCATCCTGCTCCTCCTGAGCCCTCATGGCATATGCCCTTGTTAGTGTCTTGGCCTCTAGTCTCTCAGCTGACTCTATTGTCGGCCTCTGTGATGTACCAACTGCCTCATATTTACCTGGCCTTCTACCTCTTTGAGCTGTAAGGGCAGGCCTTTCTACTAGTGCTAGAGCAGCTGTAACAGTCCTCCTTAGGCAATCTTTGATTTGGTGCTCAGTAGACCCACACTGAAAGTAGCCCCTAGTCACTCACCAACATTCACCCTTATGCCACTTATAGCAGTGTGGACACGCTGAAGAGGCTGCTGGGCCTGGTCCTTAAACACCGTCCCTGGAGAGCTGCCCATTAATGGTGTGGACTGGCCTCTCCTAGGTGTAAACTGAGATCTAGGCCTTGGGGACTGACCTTGACCCTGTGGCTGACTAGCACTCTGAGTAAGAGGACCTCTAAACTTTTCATCAGGTGTAGAGGATGAACTGGTCTGACCTGGACCTCTCTTTTGCTGTCTATCCCTTCTGCTCTGCTCATTAATTCTGACCCTTTCTACTTTTAATGCAGCTTCAACCAATTTTGCGAAGTCAGTAATCCCCAAAGCTGTTATCATAAGCTTGATATTGTCATTCAGCCCTTCCTCAAACCTTCTGCACCCCTCAGCTTCTGTGGGTACTATTTCTCTCCCATATCTGCTCAATCCGATAAACTCTCTCTCATATTCTGCCACTGTTAGTTGTCTTTGCCTCAGACTGATAAATTCTCTTCTCCTCTCTTCTAGGTACACATTACTGATATACTTCTTTCTAAACTCTGTAAGAAAGAACTCCCATGTGATTTGGTCTGGCTGCACCTCCCTGGATACTGCGTCCCACCACTAATATGCATCATCCTGAAGCAAGGACACAGCACCCTTTAGGTTTTGTTCTAGGGTGTAGTGAAGTTGTCTCAACAGCTTTCCCGTTCTGTCTAGCCAATTTTCAACTGCTATGGGATCATCTTTGTAACACCCCTGTTTGCATAGCCTGGTATATGTTACTATTTCGGTGACCAGTATCGGTATGAATAATTAAGGGGATTAGAACCATGTTTAAGACAACTAGATAATCCCTAAATGCAAATAATTAGTAATTGTCAAATAGTTAAGTATAAAGAAGAAAAACAAAGCATAAAAATTTAAATAAGCCGGGAGTCACAGCGATGGGTGACCTTCCCAGGAAATGACTGCGAGGTCAATCGTAACCCGAATTCTGAATCGAAAAATGTGATGCCGCGGTCCTTAGGACTATTGCAAACACAGTGGAAAAGAGAAAATCACGAAAAAGAGTTGTTAAGCAAGTCAAATAATTAGGTTAGGGATCCAAAAGAAATACCGAATAACTTGCAAACCAGATTGAACCAGTGAGGGGCGATTTGGTCAATTCACCCCTAGAGCTAACTCCTGACCTAACTGTCCAATAAAATCAGAGAAACAAATCTTTGGGAATCTAGAATTAAATTAAAGAACTAATGAAAAAATAAATGCAAAAGAAAAAGAAAATTGAAAAAGTTTAGTTACATCATACTTACATCACTATTATGACATCATAAATAATTTTATTTTTACCCATCAATATTGACCAAGTCAAATAAAGTTAAATAGACATAAAAATAACAAATTAAAAGAAAAAAAAATCATTTTGGTCTTCTTCTCAAAAGTGTGTCGCCCTCCCTCTTGCCATCTCCATGGATGAACCTCTATGAAAGCTTGAGTTTAAGCTTTCTTCCAACCACTTAACCCTACTTTGACCCCAAACTAGTCTACAAAAACTTGTTAGTTCAACTTGAGAAAGCTTTAGAGGAAGGAAGGAAAAGAAGAAAATGAAGAAATTAAAAAGTTAAACTTCAAAGTTTAAGGTTAGTGGTTTGAATTGAAAATTTATTGTTTAATACGTATGTATTTAGTGTAAGTAACTTAGATCTTAACTTAAAATTAAAAGAAAATAATTGTTGGGAAACCAAACAAGAATTTTGGCTAGCCTTAGTTAGGGTTTGAAATGAATGATTTTGAGGTGTTTAAATGGTTGTTTAGGTTAAGTTGTGTATGTGAAGTATGGGTATATGTTTTGAATGCATTAGATTTGAACTCTATGTAATTAGGGTTTTGAGCATTTTGAAAAATTGGAGAAAAAGTTGAGAATTGGTCAATTGATGTAATTGACCTTATTTGAGTTGAGAAATGGTCAATTGTGACCATTTGTGGTGTGTATGAATTATTAGAAATAAGTTTCAATTCGGATTGGTTAAGGTCAATATGCAGACAGCTTGACCTAGGTCCCTTTCAGGGACCAAAACTGAAAATTTACCAACCCAATTGGTATGAGGCCAATTGAGAATAAAACTAGACACAAAATGAACCATTTTTCATTTAAGAATCATGCCCAGAAAATGACCAAATGAATAGTAGTTAGTTAAATAACCATAACTTGGTCTAGGAAGGTCCAAATAACCTGAATTTTATACCGATGTAAAGCTGAGACATAGCCCTACAACTTTTATGAAGTTCTTGTTGCTGGGTAGTGTCCCTCATCTGGTGGACTGGTCAACAATTTGCCCCATCAAAAGGACCTAGTCTTCTAATTAACATGGTGTCTGCTAATCCGTGTCTTAAGCTTGTCTTGAGCTTGCATCCAACCATTTAATTTTACCATGGAGATTTACTGATCTGAAAGGCTGCCTGCTGTCAAGAGAGCAATTGTCAAAGGGCTGTGCTGCATTATTTCTACCATTCATTCAGTTAATTTATTGCTTAGCCAGGTCTTTAATTGGAAACTGCAACTTTGGAGAATTTTGCATTTTGCTAGTTGCTAGAACTCTGTTTGTACTTGTTGGTAGTCACCTTGTAAACTTTGATCTTTTTTCTAACTTGATTCTCCGGTTTTTTCATTATGGATTATTTTAGATTGATTGTATTAGAGAGATCTGATGATCAAATTTAGTTAAATGAAGTATGCTAAATTTTTCCTGAATTTGATTAAATAAATTTATTTGCTTATAAAAAAAATAATAATCACTAATAATATTTAATTTAACTTTTAATTTAATTTAAACTAAAATAATTCAATTATTTATTAAGAATAACATTATAATATTATTTTCCAAATATAAGAATTCATATTTCTACTTATTTATTATTTATTTTATTTATCTTATTCAATTGAAATTCAATGAATCAGCCGACTCTAAATTTTTTAGATAAAGGCTTAGTTGAGTTGAGTTAATTAAAATTCAATGAATATTCCATTTTCAAACAAATATTCCGATAAATCGAAGGAGAAAATAACTGTCTTCATGAAAGAATTAAATTAAAATAAATCACAATTTAAAATAACTCAAATTTCAGTCACCAAATGCAAGAAACATATGCATTGGGTGACTTAAATTTAAGTTGGCTATAATGATAAATATAATGTGTTCCTTTTGCATATCACTATCAGTAAATTTAATTTGGAGATAGATATTGGAGACAAGAAACAATTGCATCGTTTACTAGAAAGAAAATTTTCTACCCATCTCTCTACTAATTATAAAATCATGTTTGATAGAGCTGCAAAGAAAAAACTACTGTGTGTGAAGAAAATTCTCCAGACGTAAAAATTAGGATGTTGATTCGACCAATTCCTGTCAAGTTCATGTGCATCACTTATCAATCACTTTGATTCAAGTGTTATAAACTTGTCAATACTTGCCTTGAAGATAACACCCATCTATCTTCACCTGTTAAATTTTCCAGTTTGAATAAGTTATTATATCTCTATACCTAATTCAGCTTGACTCAATCGGAATTGTCCTTTAAAATTAATTGGGCTTAAGATTTAATTTCTTTCAGCTACTTTCACAATCACTTGAAGTTATTAATTAAGATAAGATTTTATGATAATAAAATAGTTAAAATAGTGTCAACTAATATCCGGTCCTATTTTCTTCGGTATTAGATCTTATTTCTCTTAGCAGGATCACGTTTGTTTCTTATTGTATTTGATAGCTTTTTAACGGTTTAAAATATAATGTAAATCGTTAATTTTTTTTAGTTAAAGACTTTGGATCTTCAAATATGAATAATATATGGGATTAGTTACAAATTAATATAATTTTGAAAAGAAAATATAGCAATGAATCCAAATCAATCAACCCTATTCGATTTGTCGCCTTCATTTTTACCCTTATTAATTAAAATTTAATTTCATTATAAAATATTTTAAAATTATTTAAAAATTACGCGCATCTTTAACATCATTCAAAGGGCCTTAATACGTTATTGGTAAAAGTGTTAAAAGCTAAATTTCAGCTTTTAGACTTTTAATCACTAAATAGGATAAAGATATTTAATGAGAACAAACTTTATATTCACTTTTAATAATTGATGATTAGAGGTTGAAAATTGTAACTGTGTGGTTGAAAATTGTATCGTTGAAAATAAGAATTTTGTGCTTTTAAACTATAGCCCTTCAACTGTTGATGGTTAATATTTAACTGATGACCACTGATGCTAATAATTGATGCAATTACGAATTAAATAAACAATTTTAATGTGTATAAATTAATCTGGAAATATTTATAATTTTAAATATAATATAAAACTAATGAATTCATCTAAATAATAAATTTAAACGATAATTGAAGCTCAATAAAAGAAGGAAAGAACGAATGCCAAATAAGTTGAAATTAAAAGGTGTTTAAATTAACTATTTACTTTTAATTTTTAAGTTAAAATATATTTTTTTAACTTATAAATTAATTTAATAATAAATAATTAATTATTTAATAAAATTACTTAAAAGTAACTTGTAAATAATTTAAATATTTAGCTAAAAGATGTAACTATATTTTTAAAATGATTAAAAAAATCTATAATCGAGTGATATGGTTGTTAAAATAGGTATGGTGTTGATTTTTAAAAAAATAATTCCGATGATATAGTTTTTTCTTGATAAATCAATTTAAAGCAAGTAGTTAATTATTTGATAAAATTATTTAAAAATAACTTTCGAATAATTTAAGTGTTTAGTTAAAAAGTATTTAAAAGTAACTTAATTTATAAAAATGACAAAAAAAGATATGTAATGAAGTGTTATGATTTAACAAAATAAGGTCAATGTTGATATTTCCAAAAAAATTATTAAAACAATATAATTTTTTTACTTAGTAAATCAATTCAAAAATAAGTAGTTAATTGTTTGATAAAATTATTTAAAAGTTACTTTTAAATAGTTTAAGCGTTTGGTTAAAAGGTACGTAAAAATAATTTAATATGTCAAAATGATTAAAAAAAATGTGTAATTGGGTATTATAGTTGTTAAAATAAGGATAACTTTAATATTTTTAACAAATTATTAGGATAATATAATTTTTTTTACTTACTAAATTAATTCAAAATCAAGTAGTTAATTATTTGATAAAATTATTTAAAAATAATTTTTAAGTAATTTAAGTATTTGGTTAAAAAGTACTTAAAAGTGATTCAATTTGTCAAAGTGGCAAAAGGATGTGTAATTGAATATTATAATTACTAAAATGAGGACATTATTGATAATTTTTAAAAATTATTAGGATAATATAATTTTTTTACTTGATCAAATAGTAATTTTAAAATAAGTAAATAAATTATAAGGAAAAGATACTTTACTTATAATAACTTTTAACTTATTTTAAATAATTTTTTTTTACTTATAAATCAAAACAAATATTAATCTTTCATATAACCTTTTATTATAAATAAATTTGACTGATTTATAGGTCATCAAAACTAAACATTTTCTTGGAAATCATTACCTTGATTATTTACTTTTAACTTTTAACTTAAACTGTACTTTTAAATTTATAAGTTAATTTAAAAATAAGTAGTTAATTGTTTAGTAAAATTATTTAAAATTAACTTTTAAATAATTTAAGTGTTTGATTAAAAAGTATTTAAAAGAAACCTAATTTGTCAAAATAACAAAAAGGATATATCATTTATTTATAAGAATTATTAAGATAATATTGTCTTTTATTTGATCAAATAGTAGTTTTAAAATAAATAGATTAGTAAAAAGTAAAGAGTTTATACTTATAACTTCTAATTTATTTTAAATAGATTCTTTAATTTATAAGTCAAATCAAATATTAATCTACTTATGATTTTCTATTTACAAATAGATTTAATTAACATATAAATTAAACCAAGCACTTTCTCAATCCCATTGACAAATAATCTCCTGCAAAAAGCTCACCATTCATATATCATGAATTTTTTTTTTCTTTTGTTGTTTCTCAACTCTTACTCCCTTAGCTTGATTTGCGGATATGGGAAATCTACATCCGTGGAATGTGATTGAACAAGCAAAGTCTAATGTCTTGAAAAAATATTATTTCATCATGGATCTTCATCTTCTACTGTCTAAAAGTTGATCGCTTCTTTAGAAAGAGTCTTGAGGGTGTAAACATATAAAGAACACTGTTCACTTGCTGGCTTTCAAACTTCAAAACGCATCATATGATCATATTCATCCCCATAATAATCATGCCAAACAAGGACCAATCTCTCTCTCCATTTGATTTCCTTCACACTAAACCAACAAAATCTAGTTTATATTTAATTTTCCAGCCCTGCCTCAGACTTTTCTGTGCATAAAATTACACAAAAGTCACACATATATCTATGTTTGACTATTATTTGTTAATATTTTATTTATCTCTGCTTAGAAATTAATCATATTACTGTTGCTAGTGTGTATCACATCCTCATTATAAAAATCATTTGCTTCTGTTTCTTTTCAAATTAGAGTTGAAGCCATTAAAGAAAAATTCTGCTTTGCTGCTGCAAAATCTTCTCATTTCCTTTTCATTGACCTGAGCCTTTAGTGGAGAATTTTTACTGTGCAGATTTTGCTCATAATTAATCTTTTTTCTTAATCAAATCAGTCACTGTTTAAGCGGTGGCTGATTAATTAATTAGTTATCTATATTTGGCGAATAATCATAAAAATTTTAATGGCAAGTTAAGCAAACAGATGTTTGGAGTAGAATAATTTATAATAATTAATTATAATTTTCCGTCCATAAACACATTAGTTTATTGCTAATCAATCACTAGAACAATTAATTAATTAAATAAATGAAACCTTCCATGTTGATCTGCGGGCCTGTTTTGTCAGACTTTTTTGATACCTTGTTAAGCAATTTGTATTATTTGAATGTCACATCATGTGATTTTTATAAGACGAAAGAATGCCAATAATTTAATTAATGCTCCACTTATAAAAAAAATAATTTATATATAAAAATATAAAAAATACTTTTCATAAAAATATTTTTTATTATTTACTTATTATATTAAATTAATATCATATATTTATATATATATTTTTTAATAGTACTATCAATAATATTTAAAAATAATTTTTTTAAAAAGTCTTTTTTAAAAAATAATTTAATTTTTTTAATAAAAAATATTTTCAATTGGCTTATTTTATAAGTGTTTTAAATACTAAAAAATATATTTAAAAAATATTTTTATAAAAATAAATAGGGTTTAAGACTACGTTTACTTTATAAAAAATATTTTATATTTAAAAAATATTTTTTATAAAAATATTTTTTATTATTTAATTATATTATTAAATTAATTATATATATTTATATCATCCATCTATAATTATTTTCATATTTTAATAAAATTATTAAAATTTAAAAAATAAAAAATAACTTTTTTCTTAAAAAAAGTTATTTTTTTTAAAATAACTTAATTTTTTTAATTAAAAAAATATTTTCTAATAACTTATTTATTTTAAAAAAATTTTTAATAAAATAAACGGAGTCTAAATATTAAAATAATTTATTTTCAATAGAGAAATATAGATATATCATAAAGATAAATTAGGATTATTCAGTTTGAGATTTATAAAAAATAAATAAATAAAAAAGTTATTGTGCGGCTAAAAATAAAACCCTTATTAATGTGAGAAGTACATTAGATTAATTAGGATTATTCAGCATTAGATTTTATATTTGATTTACATTTCTAGAAGCATAAATATGTTGAGTAATAATTAATTGATGCATAATTTTAATTGTTAATTATATATGAAATTAAATAAAAATAATAGATGTTGTTGTTGACTCATAATTTGTTTTATGTGGCTTTGCGCATTTGGGATTGTGCATTTTGCCCAAAAGCAAATATATGATAAAATATAATTAACTGCTAATCAAACCAAATTAAAAAGTCGCCCACTTTAATTTTACTCCAATAGCAATGCTACAAGCGAGTGAATGTGCAACGTTTAAAATACTGCATGGTGGAGAGGGTGCGCAGCCATTAATTAAATAATTTATTTTAATTAAAAGATGAAAATTCATCATTAGGGTTTTGATTAAAGCATAACCATTCATTATTTTCCTCCCTTTTCAAGACATTAAAATGGAATGGTAATAAGTGCCAGCTTTGCTTGCTAAAGTCTAAGCAAATGGCAGCACAATAGGCAGCTTGTCTGTGGAAAAAAAATTAATATATATGTAGTGACAGAAACAGCATGGGTCAGGAATTTAAATAAAGATAATTTTTAAAATTTGAATTTATTAAATTTTTATTTAACTAAATTAATAAACAAATATCAAGAGTTTAAAACTTTAGTTAAAAAGAAATTTTTGGAAAGGCAAATATGAGAATTTGTTAAAGACATATTTATATTCAAACTACTCTCAATTAAAAAATTAAAATTTTAAGAGATATCAGCTAATATCACCCTTGCATGTGTCCTTTTGGCCTACATTTCTTGCCTAAATATATGAAGTCCCTATCAATATTTTTTTGGGCAAGAAACACGAGGCCCTTCATATTCTTCTTCTTCTTCATTTATTCTATCCTTTTTCTACGGTTAATACCATTTGATTTACAAATATTTCCCTTGTTATTGAACATTTTCCGCACCTAATTATGACTATTAATATACACACTTCGAATGCATCATGGATGACGGCAATAATTTAACTCACACGAAACATTGGTTGATAATGTTTGATTTCTTGACATGTGAATAATATAGTCGTTACATCAGTCAGTAATGATTGTGATTGATTTTGTTAGAGATATATTCTTAAAGTTTTAAATTTATGAATTAACATAAAATTTATAATTTTATTAAAAAAAATAGAATGAAATAATTATTTAATACGCAATGTAATCACAATTAGTTTGATAAATTAACAAGTTAGAATTCAATTATTCAGAATTTCAACCAAATAGATTTAATGAATTTTTTTTTTTCAACATACAATAATAACTTAGAATTTACACAATGCTTAGTTACCATATTTTGCATGTGTAATTAATCATCTTTTAAATTGATAAATTAGCACACTAAAATTCAATTAATGATATGTTCAACTGAATAACTTTAACAAATTGTTCAATAATAACAAGCTTAGGACGAATTTTTCTAATTTAAAAAATATTAACCAAACATATATATTTAACGAATTATTTTTTAATTAAAATAATAATATAATGTATTTAATATTTATTTTTTATCTAAAATTAATTTATTATTATAAATTTAAAATATAAATATATAAAATTTATATATTTAATAAATAAAATTTATCATATTTTTATATTTTTTATATCTTAAATTTATAATACATCATGAAAGATTCTCTTGTAACATAGGCAGTGATTCTAAGTTGATAAAGTTGACAAGTGGAATTCAATTAATAAGAAATTCAACAACTCAGCAACATTAATGATTTCTTTTCTTAATTGCAATAATAACTCGGTATACGTGATGCGTAGAATACCGTCTTGCATATGTAAGTCGCCATGCTCTGAATTGATATTAGACTATATTTGATTAATTAGACATAATAATTTCATTACATATTTTATAATTTTATTTTATTATTATTTTATTTAATTATGTAAAAAAATTAATATAATAAAATAAAAATTTATCATGCAATCAATTATATTTGATTTGTGTAATAATATATATATATATATATATATATATATATATAATCATAACTATTATTTTTATTTTTTCATTGCATAATTTATTATCATTATTACCCCACAATAATTAAAGATGCAAATTTTTATTGGACTCAAAATCGCCCTATCCAATATAATATGTAACCCATTTTAATCCGAAAATTTCCAAAATGACCTCAAAATTAAGATTTTAATTGAGGGTAAAATCAATGACTCGTATGATCTGATTCAAAGTTGACATGTTTAGATTAATTCAATCAATTCAAAATTTGACTTAAAAATTAAATTTAAAATTAAATATTTTAATAAAAATTAATATTTTAACTTAAAACGACCTGCAAATTATAAATTGACTTGAATCTAACTTAAAATTCATTTTATATAGTGATTCGCTGGGCAATCTGAATCAACTCACAATGACCAAACCCAAACCTGCCTTCAAAAGAGAGAGGGGGGACCTTTTTGCTAACAGTCCGAACACTAATTTTTCAATGAAAATTAAAATATTTTGTTGTTTTCTTTGTTGTTCTTTAGACCCTTGCATAATTTTTCCTCAGAGTGTCGAATCTACAGTTAGAATTACGTCTCACAATTGAGATATAAACAGAACGTCTATCGATGCACACTTGCTTTGTTTGTATCACAATAAACAGTTTATACATTAATCTTAATTATTGTTTATTTTTTCATCTATATGCACCGATATGAGAGTAAATTGGGTTGACCTTTATCATAGTTGAGAACTATATTAACCCATTATATGTAAAAAAAAAATAAATAAATAATAAATCAGGCCTAATTTCAACTTAAAATTAAACTTAAAAGAAGAAGAATTGTTCAACTCATATATATAGTTCAAACACCTCATTCCAAATCAATGTAGGACAATACATCCCATTCATGTTCAGTCATGAATATTTGGAGTGAAGTTTGTAAGCAAAACCCAACATTAAAGTATGATAAACTCTGATACCATATAAAAAAAAAATGATTCGAGTCTAACTCCACTCCAAAAGTTAACTCAAAAAGAGGAGGTTTGCTCATGTCTTCTATATAGTTCAAACAGTTAATCCCAAATTAATGTGATACAACATCATAAGTGACCGATCCATAACATTCAATACAATGCTTTATAATTTCTTTTAATTTTATCATGATTTGAAATAATAGAATAGCAATAAGGTAGGTCGAATGCAGAGATTGCTCTCCTTACTCCGCCTCACAAGAGATCAAAGTTAAGGCAAGAACTTCTCTGCCAAAGAGTGGGGCAGGACAGGTTTTCTATTAAGATTTTTACTTTTATTTTAATTTATTATTACATAATAAAGTTTATTTGTTAAAAATAAATTATAAATTAGAAATATAAATTTTAAACAAAAACGTAATAATATATAATTTTTTTTAAAATTATAATATTTAAATATATAAATACATAAAAATAAAATTTTTGAAAATTTGAAACATGATTAAGAAAAATTAATCAAGCATGAAACGAGTTAAATCAGTTTCGTGAACAATTGCCCTCCCTATGAAATAGAAATAGACTGCTCTTCTCTATTTAAAGTCCACAAACTTCCTAATTGCAAAATTTATTCTAAGATGTTTTTCTCTCATAAAATTTCTCCAACATTTTCCACCACTTATACGCGTCTACCTCTGTTGATGTGGTGAAAAACATTAGTTTCAATCCATTGCCTCATAATCCCTACCACTTTCACGTGCATTTTCTCCCAATCAACATCTGATTTCACAGATGGGTTTTCTAAAAATCTTCCATCTTTGGTTTCCAAACTGAATGATTTTTAGCATGTAATTAATTTACTCATTATACCTATAACCCAGTAAATTAAAATACACAAATATAAATTAAAAGAGCAAAGTCTTCTTTATGTATCAATTGCCAAAGCCTGTGAACGTTACTGGCCTTCTTCAATTTTTTTTAATTTTTAATGGGCTGAACCTATTCTACAAAAGGCCCACATGGCCAACTTTTTTTCATTTTCTAAGAACCCAAACACGTCAGTTGAAAGGCCATTCGAGAGATAAATTATGAACGCAAGTCCTAATCCCCTTTAATTAATTTAAAAATCACTTCAATATCTTTAATTAATTAAAAAATTACTTCAATATCAACTAAAATTCATTGATAAAATTTATTTTTTTAAATATTTGATAGTAATAAAATTGCAAATTCAATTATGTAGTCAGGGAATTTCTTTTGTTTAAATTTAATTTATCGTAGACTTAAAATATAAAATATATGATAAATCTATCCATTAAATATATAGATATATATATTTGAATATATTTATTTTTATCTTGAATTTATAATAAATTGAGTTTAAGTAAAAATTTGTGGAAGACAAGTTTTGATCAATAGAAATGAAGCAGCCGCCTATGTTTTTTATATGAATTGGAAATACAATGCACGAGGTACCTAATAAAAATTATATGATGTGATTTACCTTATAGAAGATTATTAGAGAGTTAATTAATTAAATTATGTGGTGAGAGTCAAAATCTGGCTGCGACTCAAACAAACTATGGAACGATGAAAGCAAACAGCAACTCTGCTCTAGGCATCATGCATTACTTTTCTTTGCTTTCATTTCATGGATTGTGGTTTCTTATCTTATAATTTAGGACAACTGACATAAAAGGCTAAATATTTTCACTAATTGGCAAGTGTACTCAAATATTTTAATTTTGAATCATATATCTCAACTTTAGAAGTGTACAGTTTCTGTTCGGTTTAAGGTTTATTTAGGAATTAAAACCAAATTGAAATTTCAGTATAGTTCCAATTTGATTCATTATTGTTTCGATTCTGATTCCGTACAATTCTCAGTTCTGCAATTCCAATTCAATTAAATACGGTTATGTTTTCATTCTCAGTTATTAAAATAATTTTACATAGTATTTTCTTAAAAAGTAATATTTGAATTAACATTTAAATTTTGAATTAGGTTATTAATATATATAATATATCATATAATATATTTTTTAGCTATTTCTAAATTATATAATCTTTATAGTTAAAGTACATATATAATTTATTATTAAATATATTATATAATATAGTAGTATAAGTATATCATATAATTAATATACATTTCAATTATTTATTAATTATGTAATATTTAACAATAAGATACAAATATAATTATAAATTAATATATATATATATATATATATAATACATCTAGAAAAATAATAGAAAAACATATATATAAATTTAGTTCTTGATTTGGTACGGTTATGATTTGATTTTGATACAATTTCAATTAGGTTCTTATTAAAGAACCAGAACCAAACTAAAATATCAAAATAACTTCAGTTTGGTACAGTTCGTCGGTTCAGTTCTATACCCCAAGAATCATGTATACCCCTACTCAACCTATAGAATTTAGAGCAATTACAGCTAAGTATCAAAATCTATAGCAGCAAAATGGAGATTTTAAAGTGTTAAATTGCTATTTGGATTTATTTTGTTGTGCACAACAAAAAGTATTAACTATAAACATTTTTTTTTTCTTTTTATTAGCAAAATTTAAATTTTTTCAAATTTATTTTGAGTTTTGTTTATAATTGCTCACAATTTTAAAGGTTGAAATATATGTCCTAAA
Source organism: Hevea brasiliensis (assembly GCF_030052815.1). Taxonomy (NCBI): domain Eukaryota; kingdom Viridiplantae; phylum Streptophyta; class Magnoliopsida; order Malpighiales; family Euphorbiaceae; genus Hevea; species Hevea brasiliensis. Next base: position 15,172,750 of record NC_079498.1, read on the forward strand.
AATTTGAACTTTTGGATATAATTGTTAATTAAAGGGAAGGAATCCCTATTTCCACAATTTAATATGCTAAGGCCACCACTAAAATAAAGAAGGGACTAAAGCACCCGTAGATATTACTCATTTATAAATTTAGTAAAATAAATATGATAATCTCAATTCTTAATATGAGAATGTTTAGTAAAATGACGACTCCCAAACCCCTCTCCACTAATTCTCCCCTTCCTCCTACTCCTCCTTCACAACCCTCTTCATCCAACCCCCTTTATTGAAACCGTCCAACAATTTACCTAAACAACTTCCCTCAAGACTAGAATGCCCATGCCATTCTGAGGTCTTTCTCATGGTTTGGTAGGATATGTGATGTGTTTATCTCGAACAAATTGAGCAAAAGAGGCAAAAAGTTTGGTTTCCTTATATTCCCATCTATGGATGAACTGCGTAAGCTTTTAAGCTACTTGAATGGGTTATGGATTGGTTCTTATAAGTTGAGAGCTCTTCAGTCTAAATTTGCTTGCAAGTCTTATTTGAAGAATGATCAGCGTAAGAACAGGGCTCCTCCCTCTCTACGAGAATATAGAACAAAGCCCTCGCAAACGCATGCCTCAAATCCCTTGAAAACTTTTGACATAGGTGGAGCTGGTTCTTCAAAACAAAAGGAAAAAAAGGACAAGGATTCAGTTACTTTTGACATTTGCCTACGAAGACCCCGAAAAGATTGCAATACTGAAAATATGTTGGGTGGTAGTTATACGATGTCACTTAAGGATTCAAAAGAAAATAAGGCCTGGCTTACTCGATCCATGGTGGCTTTAGTGCTTAATATACACAATATTGACTTGTTAGAGCATCATTTTATCTCCAAAGGAGTTTTTTCTATTAAGGTTGCTCCCTTGGGTGGTGATCTTGTGTTGCTAACATTTGATATAGTAGAAACTATGAAGTCTTTTACCAAGGAAAATGTAACCCCCCTATGTTTATTAGTTCCGTACATTCCACTGTTCCGGTGATTAGTGTCTGTCCGGACAGTCGGGATGTGTAAAACCATATTTAAGTCATCTAGAAAAGCCATGAATAGAAATTAATAGCAATTACATGAAGGTGAAATGGAAATAACGAAAATAAGGCATAATGGGTTAAATGAGCCGAGGTCACAGCGATGGGTGATCGAACCGGGAAGTGACTGTGAGCTTAGTTGCTACCCTAATTTCGTGTGGAACCTTGACACCCCAAGCCCAGAGATAATTATGAAGTTATTGGTAATGTAAAAACCACAGAAAAGAATAAAGAACAAGTTCAAACAATTGAAACAGACTTCAGAAAGCAACTCAGTGCTATTGGAAAATTTTGATCAGACCGATAAAGGGCAATATAGTCAATTCATCCTTGGAGGTGACTCTTGGCCTAAGTATCCATTAAAATGTAGGAAATTAAAACTTTGAAAAATATATTAGAAATGAAGAGGTGTGTGAAAGGAAAGGAAAAAGAAAAAGGAAAGAAATTTAAATAAAGGGATTTATGACATCATCATTATGCAAGGATGACATCATAATAATTTATAATTTTAACTTAAGAAATTGGGGGATAATGTTAACATAAGGGAACAAATTAAAAGAAAAAAAAATTCATTTACCTTTCTTCTTCAAAGGGTGCCGTCCTCCCTCTCTCTCCTTTCTCTCTCATTTTCCTAATTCCACCATTAAAGCCAACCTTGAGCTTGTATAACCACCGATTTTAGCCATAAATTTTCTAGTTCCCTTAATTAAACCTTGCTTTTGGGTCTTGGTAAGAAGAGTGGGAATAAGAAAGAGAAGAAAAATTGAAGAATTTGGAAGACTTGAAGTGATCAAGTTGAGGTGAGTCTCCTTCTTAACCTAAATTGATTTATACTTATAGAATTGATGTTGACCAAGTAGAAATTCCTTGGAAATGTGAAAAATTATGCATGTAATGGAATGGATGGAATTCAGCCAGCTTTGCTAGGATTAGGGAATTGATGAAATTGGTTTAAATTGTGCATGTTGGGTGATGATTGATGAAGTGTTATGTATGATTGTGAAGTGAATTGGCTCGAAATAGGAATTTGGTTTATGAAATTAGAGTTTGGTGTAAAATTGGGGATTTTTTAGGATGACCAATTGATGTCTTAATGCTCAATTTTGGTCAACTGGTGTGCATATGATTGTGAATTGATGACTGGAATTGAGTTAGATTATGAATGTGGTAAGGTTGAATTTTGGACAGCTTAACCCCTGTTCACTTAGAAGGCTATAAGTTGAATTCTGTTACTCCAATTGGTATGAGGCTGATTGGGGATGAAAATAGGGTCATAATGCAACAATTTTTATGTAGAAACCTTGCCCTAAAACTGACCCCAAGTGGACCTAAAATCTTCTTGAATCGGGATTTGGTACCCTATTACTGGGCAGAATTGACCAAATAAATAGTACATGTTCAAATGGTCATAACTTGGCATAGAAATATCCAAATGACCTAATTTTTGAACCATTGGAAAGCTTAGACATAGTAGAACAACTTTCATAAAGAACACAAACCCAAATTCTGACTATAACACATTTAAATTGCTAACCAAATTTAGGTTATCAAAACTGCCAAAACCAAAAGTTGTCCAGAATTCTGGAATTTAACCAATCCAGCCAGTTATGGTAAAAATGCCATAACTTGAGTTGAAAAACTCTAAATGGAGTGATTCAAAAAGGAAATTAAACTGACACGTTAAGGAACAACTTTGATGAAGAAAGTTTAGCCAAATTTTCACTGTAGATTAGTCCAATAGAACAATAAACCTTAAAGACAAAAATTGAAAATTTGCAATTTCTCTTAGGAAACTTTAAATTGAATTTAGCAACCAATGACAACAAATGTAAAACCCAAAATGTGATATGTGGGTGTAATTAGAACTAGTATGCCTATTATTTATGGAAAAGTCAATATTTTCCATAACTAGTCAAATGAATAGTAACCACCATAGCAAAAAACACAAAGAACTTAACTTATGAGACCTTGTAAGTGAATTTAAAGTGCAAAATTCAATTATTGAAATTATTATTAGAAATAATTTGGATAAGTATTGAAACATTTTAATTTTGTGTTTCAGTGGAAAAAGAGCCTTCCAAGAAGGGAAGTAGAGGGGATTGAATTAAAGCAAGTGAAAGAGGTTTGTACATGACTAATCTTCTCAATTGATTTTAACTTTGTAAATGAGTTGAATAAATTGTAATTATAAACTATTTGGATGCAATTATGATTTTTCTTTGAATTTTATAAATTATGTGTTGCCAACCCTATAAGGGAAATTTCATTGAATGAAATCTGTTATATGAATTGAAATGCAATTATTTGAATAGAAACTTTATGAAATTGTTTTTAAACCACAGTTAGTATGATAGTCCCGTTCGAAACTCCCCAGTAGTAACGGCTATTTAGGGTTTCATAATTAAAATTGCTTATGTCTCCCATTAATAACGGTTAGTGGGGTAAGACTGTATGAGTACTCATTAGCTAGCTAGCCCTTCCCTCATTAATAACGATTAGTGAGGTGATTTGCTTTGTCGTGGTGTACAACACGGCATTGATTGCTTGGCAACACTCTTACTTTGTGATTTGTGAAATATGGTTTGAAATAGATAAATTGTATTGACTTGAAATTTTGAAAATTCTGCTTTGTTATGTTTTGATATATATATATATATATATATATATATATATATATATATATATATATATATATATATATATATATATATATATATGATGTGCTTTATAATTGAGTTTTTAAAGTTTAGTTGTGTACCACTGGGTATAATACTCAGTGATAGCTTTCTTGTGCTGTCGCAGGCAAAGAGGTAGATAAAGCAGCAGAGTGAGCTGCTTTTGGCTGCAGTGAAGATATATTTTTGGATTTTGTACGGGTATAATATTTTATACCCTTATAAATTTATTTTGATGTAAAATTTTTATTCATATATATCTGTAGGACTTACTGAGCAGTTGTACAGTAAAATTTGTATTAATATTATTTCTGTTTTCTTTCCTGTAAATTGAGACTTTTGTATGTGAATGAGGTTGAATTAAATAATATTGAGGTTTATTGAAAATGTATGGCAATTGTGTTGATTGAGTTTGGATTATTGATTTAAATGGAGTAGTGGATATTGAAAAATATTGGGAATGTTTTTAATAGGTTTTGAAGAACTGTTTTCTCAAATTACAGCAGGCACTCTGCCGAAATTTTTATAAAATTTTTGCGATATTGAATTAATTAAAATTTTTACTCATGGCACAAACTTCAATTAAAGGCTTTTAATAATCATGTAAGATTACCTTACACTCTAAAATGAATAGAAATTTGTTTAAAATCCCTTGTAGTGTACTTAATGGGTTATCGGTAGGCGAAGTTTGATGATCCATTAAGTATACTATGGGATCATGTTATACTTTACAGAGGGGTAAGATGTGACAGAAAACTCCTCTTAGCTTAGCACCTAGTTCTCTAGCTATAGTCCATGGCAGTCTTTTTCACTCTCTTTTAAATGTAGGGTATGGTTAGGGTTTCAAGGCATCCCTTCATGCATGGAATAATAAGTTTTTCCAGTGGATTAGTAACCTTTGTGGAATATTTGTTTTGGTTCATAGCTTGACACAAACAAAATCTAAGCTAGACTTTGCAAGGTGTTTTGTCCTAACTGAATCTTGCGAGCCTATCAATAAAGTAATTATGGTAGAATTGAATCATATTAGGTATCATGTTGTTGTAGTTGAAGAGCTAAATTAGGAGTTCATATTGTCTCAAGCGCCCTGTGGGGAATGTCCTCAATCATCTAGTGAGAACGATAGTGATTATGTGGAATCCCTAGCTGACTTGGCTGATGACAAAAAGCATTCTCATATGCTTAATGAAAAAGAGAGTGATGATGTGGAATCTCTATTTGGCATTGCAGACAGTGTTTCTAATGCATCTATTGATAGGGACAATGACCTTGTTACATTTGGCAATAACAACCTACCTCCTAGCCTTGATGTATTATCACACCCGCCCCAAACCTATAGAGACTGATGTAATCTGAAAAACTAACAAAATTTCCCCTAAATCTATAGCTAAAAGAAATCATGAAATCTGTTAAAATACATCTAATATATAAAATATAGCTCTGTACCCATTAAGTATATTTAAATACACAAATATTCATATATTCTCTCTGTGATGATCAAAAGAAAATATTTACAGATCAGAACTTCTAGCTATCTTTACATATTTATAATAAACTAAAACAAAATAAATATCCACAAAAAGTATGTTGGCCCAACCTCCACTAGACTCTATAGTTGGTGAAGTGGAAGAGAGGACAATACTGAAAGAGAGGCTGCTAGTGGTGGAATCAGCAAAGAATCTGAAATATTTAAAAAAAAAAAGTTAAGAGGGTGACTACAACTACTCAGTGAGTGGATAAATAAATAACAAAGGAGAACAGATAAAGTTTTAATACTTAATAGTACCAGTTCTGCTATGCTAGAATAGGTCAGCTGAATAAATATCATTTAATCTAAATTATGTAGCTGAGGTAAAATAAAAATTAATACTTTAACAATATTATTGAAATAAATATATTAAAATCATAAAATCTGTAATATTCTCATACACTCGTAATATGCTTCCTATAAATAATGCTGACATCTCAGGCGCAATAATAAACTCTGGCAGCCTGAGAGCAATGCTAGCATCTTGGGCTCTATAATGACACAAAATATCTCAAGAGCAATAAAAATGCTGGTTATACACCCGTGCAGAGCTATCCCCAAACGGCGATCACCTGATATATGCCCCAAAAGCTATGTGTATATCAAGCGTTGTCCCAAAGATAGTATAAGTATAAGCTGAGCTGAAAATAAATCACCTATCATCAAAGTGTTATCTCTTCGGTGCATATATTAAGTGTATTCGGCCATTTATTCAGCTGTAATTGTAAATCTCATTTTATTCAATAATTATAAAATCTGCATAATTCTCATACACTCGTAATATGCTTCCTGTAGATAATGCTGGCATCTCGGGCGCAATAATAAACTCTGGCAGCTTAAGAGCAATGCTAGCATCTTGGGCTCTATAATGACACAAAAATATCTCAAGAGCAATAAAAATGCTGGTTATACACCCGTGTAGAGCTACCCCCAAACGGCGACCACCTGATATACGCCCCAAAAGCTATGTGTATATCAAGCGTTGTCCCAAAGATAGTATAAGCATAAGCTGAGCTGAAAATAAATCACCCATCATCAAAGTGTTATCTATTCGGTTCATATATTAAGTGTATTCGGCCATTTATTTAGCTGTAATTGTAAATCTCATTTTATTCAATAATAAAACATAAAATTATTATTCTCTGTTCTCATTTTCATACTTAGAAATGATAATATAAACAATTTATATTTAATAAAATATCAGTGTTATATATTTATCTACTCACCTGTATTGAAGACAGACTGAGGCCTAGATCGCTGGAGCACCCCTAGTATCTACTATAGTAGCTGGATCCTCTCCTAAAGTTAAAAAAAATAAATAAATAACAGCATATCAAGAAAGAAATTTAAATCCTATGCTAAAATTGTGGGATATAAAATGCATGATTTATGCATGAAAATTTTAAAAGAAAGCCAGTAGCACTTTGGCATAACCTGAACGTTCCCCAAAATTTTAAGAGCTCAACAAGCTCTAAAAAATTTACAATACACCACAAATAAATTTAGAATGTCTATCTGTGGCCTAAACAAAATAATATAACAAATTTCACATTTTTTCCATTTATTTCTGATTCTCCATTCAACATGTTTTTCTTTTCCTTTAGCATTTCATGCTAAAATTCCTTCCCCTTATTACATCAAAATTCTTTCTAGTTCAAATACAATTAATAGACACCAATAGTCCCAAAAATCAACGACATCATAATTAATTTCTTTATTCTCAAACTAGCATTTAAGACATAAAAACTTGAATCCAACTCTCCCTTGTAGATACACCAACTTCCAATTTCACCTTTTAAATAGAGCACACTAGTAGGTAGGATTTTTTTTTTTTTTTTTTGCTATCATAAATAAAATAAATATTCATTAACAGCTCCAAAATCAACCTCATTATACTTTAATCTTTTCATTTTAACCAAACATTTAACTTAGAGGACTTAATTCAAATTCTCATATTATGGAATCACAATCTTTTAATATTCATCTCTTAAAGAAAACTTACCTAGTAGCTAGAATCACCTATTTACTAACCAAAGAAATCTATTATTCCCAAATAAAACTTTATTCACTATGTTCATATAAAACTTATCTTCCTCCTATTATATGCCATAAGAATTATCATGGGATAATGAAATAATTATTGAACTTAATAACTAAAAAGAAAAGAAGAAAAAGCTTACCAATTGAAAGCAATCACTAGCTCTTGCAAGTGGGAAATGGGTTTTAGATTAGTGTTTTTGTTGAAATTGGAGTTTAGCTAATACTTGGGTGAGTTTATGGGTTGATTATAAGAGAAAAAGTTATGGATGGAAGGAGGAAGATGGTTGAGTACTCTTCTTTTTTTTTTTTCTGCCCACAAAAGGGACTGAAAAACTTTGGCTTATTTGAGCTTCTTTTCTCTTTTTATTATTATTATTATTATTCTAGAGATTTCTCAAAAGTACTAAGATATGGGCTTCATCACTTTGTGTCATGGGCTCTCACAAATTTGGGTTAATGGGCTAAGTATTACAATTCTCTCCTCCTAAAAGAAATTTCATCCTTGAAATTTACATACCTTATGGAGTAAACACGTGTGGGCACTAAGCCCACATATCCTCTTCTCTCTCCCAAGTACCTTCTTTTCTAGAGTGGTTGCTCCAACGAACCTTAATTAATGGAACTACTTTGTTCCTTAAGACTTTCTTTTCTTTGTCAATAATTTCCACTAGTTCTTCTTCACAAGTCAAATCTTCTTTCAACTCAATAGGTTGCTTCTGGAGAACATGAGAGGGATCACTTCTGTATCTTCTTAGCATAGATATATGAAAGACATCATGAACTTGTGATAACTCTGGAGGTAAAGCTAAACGATAAGCAACTGGTCTAATCCTCTCTATAATCTCATAAGGCCCTATAAACTGAGGACTCAATTTCCCACGCTTACCAAAGCGTACAATTTTCTTTTAAGGAGAGATCTTTAAGAATACCTTATTGCCAACATTATACTCAATATCTCTTCTCTTTAAATTTGCATAACTCTTTTGCCTGTCTTGTGGAGCCTTTAATATATTTTTAATCATTTTGATCTTATCAACAGCGTGTCATACTATATCTGGGCCTTCTAGCTTCTTTTCTCCAATTTCAGTCCAACATACTAGTGTCTCACATTTTCTACCATATAGCCCCTCCTAAGGAGCCATGCCAATACTAGCATGATAACTCTTATTATAAGCAAACTCCATCAAAGATACATATTGCTCCCAACTTCCCTTAAACTCCATTACACATGCCCTAAGCATGTCTTCCAAAGTTTGAATAGTTCGTTTAGATTGATTGTCTATTTGTGGATGGAAGGAAGTATTAAACTTCACTTTAGTTCCTAAAGCATTCCGCAAACTAGGCCAAAACTGAGATGTAAACCTTGGATCTCTATTTGAAACAATGGAAACTAGAGCACCATGGAGTCTCACAATCCCATTGACATAAATCTTTACTAACTTATCCAAAGAAGAATCCATCCTGACAAGCAAAAAGTGTGCTAACTTATTTAATTTATCAATTATTACCCAAACTGCATCATGCCCACATGGAGTACGAGTTAATCTAAAAACAAAATCCATAGTAATATGCTCCCACTTCCATTTTGGAATAAGAAGTGGCTACAACTTCCCCACTGGATATTGATGCTCTGCCTTAACTTGTTGGCATACTAAGCACTTTTAAAACAAATTCTACTATTTCCTTATTCATTATTGGCATACTAAACACTTTTAAAATAAATTCTGCTATTTCCTTATTCATACCTAGCCACCAAAAATTTTCTCCAAGATCTCGATACATCGTAGTGCTACCCGAATGCATAGAATAAGCAGAATAGTGAGCTTCTTCCATAATATCCCTTTTTAAGTTTTCTACATTAGGTACACATAACCTACCGCCAAACATTAAAGTCCCCTCTTCACTATGTGAAAAATTTGTATGAGTGTTATTTCTCACCTCATTGATGAGCTTGTTAAATTGCTCATCTTGGCTTTAAGCTTCTCTAACCCTTTCCACCAATACTGGCCTAACTTTAAAAGTTGCTAACAATGCCCTTAAATTATCCACTACTAACTTTGCTCTTAGAGATCAAAACTCCAATAATAATGGAAGCCTAACTGCTTTAACATTAGCTAAATTATCAAGGGACTTTCGACTAAGTGCATCAGCTACCATTTTAGCCTTGCTTGGATGATATTCAATGGTACAATTATAGTCTTTAAGTAATTCAATCCATCTTCTTTGCCCCAAATTCATTTCTTTCTATGTAAGGAGATACTTCAGGCTCTTATGATCTATATAAATCTGGCAAGTTTCACTGTAAAGGTAATGCCTCTATATCTTCAAAGCAAAAACCACTACAGCTAATTCTAGGTCATGGGTAGGATAATTCAATTCATGAGATCTAAGTTGTCTAGAAGTATAAGCTATTACCTTTTCATGTTGCATCAGAACACAACCTAACCCCTTGCGGGAAGCATCACTATACACAATAAATTCGCCTACTCCCGAAGGTAGAGTAAGAACTAGAATTGAAGTTAAATATGCCTTAAGCTTCTCAAAACTCTCTTGGCATTCTTCTGTCCATTCAAACTTTGCATTCTTTCTAAGTAATTTAGTCAATGGTGCTTTAATAATGGAGAAATCTTGGACGAAACACCTAGAGTACCCTACTAAACCCAAAAAACTCCTAACCTCTATAGCATTAGTTAGAGGATCCCATTTGACTACAACTTCAATATTCTTAGGATCAATAAATACTCCCTCCACTGAAATAACATGTCCTAAGAAGACGACTCTATCAAGCCAGAACTCACACTTACTTAACTTGCCATATAATTGCTTGCTTCTTAAAGTTTGTAATACAATCCGTAAATGTTCTTTGTTTTCTTCCTTATTCAGTGAATACACCAAACATCATCAATAAACACAATAACAAAGCTATCCAAGTAGGGTTTGAACACTCTATTCATAAGGTCCATAAAAGTAGCTGGGGCACTGGTTAACCCGAAAGGCATAATAAGAAACTCATAATGCCCATAACGAGTTCTAAAAGCCATCTTAGGTACATCGGACTCCTTGATCTTCAATTGATGATACCTAGATCGTAAATCAATCTTATAAAACACCTTAGCACCTTGGAGTTGGTCAAAGAGATCATCAATGTGGGCCAAAGGATACTTATTCCGCACTGTGACTTGATTGAACTGCCTAAAATCGATGCACAACCTCAGAGTGTCATCCTTTTTCTTTACAAATAAAATAGAAGCTCCCCAAGGTGATACACTAGGCCTTATAAAGCCCTTATTAAGCAATTCTTGCAATTATACTTTTAACTCCTTCAGTTTTGCTGGAGCCATCCTATATGGTGCCATTGAGATAGGAGCTGTACCAGGATTCAAATCAATGGAGAACTCAATCTCCCTATCAGGAGGTAATCCAGGAAGTTCATCAGGGAAAACATTAGTAGACTCACACACAACTGGAATGTCTTCCAACTTAGGCACTTTTAGGGTAGTAACAATCGCATGAGCTAGGTATGCTTGACAACCCTTCCTAAACATCTTCCTGGTAGTCATAGCAGAAATCACATAAGAAGAAAGAGAACATCTTTCTCCATAAAACATAAACTTGGACTCCCCAGGACAATCAAACACTACAGTTTTCTTAAAGCAATCAACTGTGGCATGATCACGGGATAACTAATCCATGCCTAGGATAGCATCAAAATCTTAAAGATTCAAAGGAACTAGATCTACTAACAACTCATGATCACCCACCTTAATCACATAGTCATTGTACACATGCTCACAAATAATATAATTCCCTACTAAAGTACCTACAACTAGTCCATAATCTAATAATTTTAACTCCTTATCAGCATGCACAGAAAATGATTGTGACACAAAAGAATGGGTGGACCCAGGGTTTACAAGAATGCGTACATCTTTACCAAATATGGTCAACATACCTATCACAACTTCTGGAGATGCTCGCACCTTGTGTTGTGTCATGGTAAAAGCTCTGGCTTGAGTGCAAGGTCTATCAGGTTGTGTTACAGGTCTAGACTAGGTAGTTGAAGTAGCCCCACTGGCCCCACTCATGCTAGATCTAGCATCTGTTATAGATCTACCTCGTGGGGGTGTTGTACCATTCTACACACTCCCAAGCACTATTGAACCTTGCTCGAAAACACTGTCTTTGGCCACAAGTAAGGGGCAATTTCTTTTAAGGTGTCCTAGAGCACCACACTCAAAACATCCTTTGTCAAACTTTTTACATTCCCCTTCATGGTGCTTGCCATAAGTAACACATTATGGATATGATCTCTTCTTCTGATTCAACCCAAAACTGTCTCCCTGTACTTGTCTCTATTTTTGTGCCCTAAAAGAATCACCCATTAGATGTACCACTGATCTTTGATTAACCTGAGGCCCTGCCACTGCCACTAAACTCGGCTCTAGGAAAAAATGAACTACCCCCTCTCTTAGCTGATCTCTCCTTGAAGCCTCATGAGGAACTCTAGCCATCTTTCTTACTTATCTTTTGCTTATATTCTTTCTCTTCTTGCTTCACCTTCTCAACATTTAAAGCAGCTTCTACTAATTCATGGAAATTGCCGCCCTTGAACCAAGTCATGGATGCTCTAATCTCAACATGTAATCCTTGTCTGAATCTATCACACTTAGCCTCCTCAGAAGTTAAGATATCAGAAACAAAGTAATATAGATCCTCGAACTGATCAACATATTCCCTCATTATAAGACTACCCTGTATCAATCTAAAAAAGGCATCTTGCTTCCCTTTCCCATAACTCTCTGTCAGATATTCCTGTCGAAACTCAAACACAAATTTGTCCTAAGTCAAGTCAGCTCCATATCTACGACGTATACCGTCAATCTAGCTATCTGCCCTTCCTTGTAATAATCTATGCACATTATTCACTCTGTCTGCATAAGCTAGTTTTATCATATCAAACACCTTTATCATCATCCTTAACCACTTCTCTACAGCATCTGCATCTAAAAAACCATCAAAATCATATGCACCAAAATGTCTGGCTCATTCTACCACCTTCCACGGATCTCTAGGTTTGGCAATAACAGCTGCAGTAACCACTTATGCCACAAATGCACCAAAATTAGGGTTCAGTTGGAAAGGAGCAGCAGGGACTGTGGGTGGTATAAAAGGTATAACTGTTGGAGGAACAGGAGGTGCTACTAGTGGAATATGAGCTGCTACTGTAGGGGCTGGTGGATGTGGTGGTGGTCGAGCTACATATGCACTTGAAACAATGCCATGAGAAGTGGAAGCACCATGCTCATCTCCACCCTCATGTAACTTATCATGATCTACCACCTCTTCTAGAGGTGGAGGTGGGACTGCAGGATTACTATAAGGTCAGCCAACATCTGATAATCTAATTCTATAAGTAACACGGCCACGATTGACACCACAGCCTCTACTACCAACTGCCTTGGGCAGCATTATCCTACAAAATAAAAATAAGAAACAGAATATCAGGATATATAATTAACAACACTAACACTAGAAGTAGGAGGGTCTACATAACCAATAAACCTATACTCTAATACCATAAAATGTCACACCCATCCCTAACCCATAGAAACTGATGTAACCTGAAAAACTAACAGAGTTTCCCCTAAATCTATAGCTAAAAAAAACCATAAAACCTGTTAAAATATATCTGATATATAAAATATGGCTCTGTGCCCATCAAGCATATTTAAATACACAAATATTCATGTATCTTCTCTGTGAGGATAAAAAAAAATATATTTATAGATCAGAACTTCTAGCTATTTTTATATATGTACAATAAACTAAAACAAAATAAATATAAAAAAAAAAAACATATTGGCCCAACCTCCACTAGACTCTATAGTTGGTAAAGTGGAAGAGAAGACAATACTAAAAGAGAGGCTGCTAGTGGTAAAATCAACAAAAGAATCTAAAATATTAAAAAAAAGTTAACAAGGTGAGTACAACTACTCAGTGAGTGGATAAATAAATAACAAAGGGGAACAGATAAGGTTTTGATACTTAATAGTACTAATTCTGGTATGCTATAATAGGTCAGCTGAATAAATATCATTTAATCTAAATCATGTAGCTGAGCTAAAATAAAAATTAACGCTATAACAATATTGCTGAAATAAATATATTAAAATCATAAAATCTGCAATATCCTTATACATTCGCAATATGCTTCCTGTAGATAATGCTAGTATCTCAGGTGCAATAATAAACTCTGATAGCCTGAGAGCAATACTGTCATCTTGGGCTCTATAATAACACAAAAATAACCCAAGAGCAATAAAAATACTGGTCATACACATGTGCAGAGTTACCCCTATATACGCCCCAAAGGCTATGTGTATATCAAGCGCTATCCCAAAGACAGTATAAGTATAAGTTGAGCTAAAAATAAATCACCTGTCATCAAGGTGTTATCTATTCGGTACATATATTGAGTGTACTCGGCCATTTATTTAGCTGTAATTGTAAATCTCATTTTATTCAATAATAAAATATAAAATTACCATTCTTTGTTCTCATTTTCACACTTAGAAATAATAATATAAATAATTTATATTTAATAAAATACCAGTGTTATATATTTATCCACTCACTTGTACTGAAGACAGACTAAGGCCTAGACCATTGGAGCACCCCTAGTATCTACTTCAGGAGCTAGATCCTCTCCTAAAGTTTAAAAAAAAAAAATAGTGCATCAAAAAAGGAATTTAAATCCTAGGCTTAAATTGTGGAATATAAAATGCATTATTTATGTACAAAAATTTTAAAAGAAAGCCAACAGCACTTCGGCATAACCTAAACGCCCCCCAAAATTTTAACAGCTCAATAAGCTCTCAAAAATTTACAACACACCACAAATAAATTTAGAATGTCCATCTATGGACTATACAAAATAATATAACAAATTTCACATTTTCTCCATTTATTTCTCCTTCTCCATTCAACGTGTTTTTCTTTTTCTTTAGTACTTCATGCTAAAATTTGTTCCTTTTATTACATCAAAGTTCTTTCTAGTTTAAATACAATTAATATACACCAATAGTCCCAAAAATCAACCCCATCATAATTAATTTCTTTGTTCTCAACCTAGCATTTAAGACATAAAAACTTGAATCCAATTCTCCCTTGTAGATACACTAACTTCCAATTTCACCTTTTAAAGAGAGCACACTAGTAGGTAGGAATTTTTTTTTTTTTTTTTTGCTATCATAAATAAAATAAATATTCATTAATAGCTTCAAAATCAACCTCATGATACTTTTTTTTTTTAACCAAACATTTAACTTAGAGGACTTAAATCAAATTCTCATATTATGGAATCACAATCTTTTAATATTCATCTCTTAAAGAAAACTTACCTAGTAGCTAGAATCACGTATTTACTAACCCAAAGAAATCTATTATTCCAAAATAAAACTTTATTCACTAAGTTCATATAAAACTTATCTTCCTCCTATTATATGCCATAAGAATTATCATGGGATAATGAAATAATTATTGAACTTAAACTAAAAAGAAAATAAGGAAGAGCTTAATAATTGAAAGCAATCACTAGCTCTTGCAAGTGGGAAATGAGTTTTAGATTAGTATTTTTATTGAAATTGGAGTTTAGCTAATACATGGGTGAGTTTATGGGTTGATTATAAGAGAAAAAGTTGTGGATGGAAGAAGGAAGATGATTGAGTGCTCTTTCTTTTTTGTTTTGCTCACAAAAGCAACGGAAAACTTTGGCTCATATTAGCTTCTTTTCTATTATTATTATTATTAGTCTAGAGATTTATCAGAGGTACTAAGATATGGGCTCTCACAAATTTGGATTAATGGGCTAAGTATTACATGTATTGCCAAGTTTTGTTGAGGAGCAACTTCTCAACAAGGTAGCCGACAAGTCTTTACGTGCAATGAGCAGTGATGACATAATTGTGTAGCACAGCCATCCTTTTCAAAGTGACGATGTACTCATTGGTCTATTTCATGAGGAGATAGCTGGTTTAGAAACCCCAAATGCTATTGACTTGGAAAATCGGGAAATTGCAGCTGTATCTAATTCAACGAGCCACAATCTTGAGCTAGAAATGATTACTGAATGTCTCTCTCTAGCTTGCTCTAATGGGCTACATTTGGATACTTTTGAATTAGTCCAGTGTTCACTGGATAATTCCTAAGACACTTCTGGAACTCAAGTTCTGTGTGAGGAATTAACTCCATCTGGGCCATCTAAACAGCCCAATTTGGTGGGTTTTCCTTATCTCTTCTATTAGTAGTGACCTTCCCTTTCATTACCTAAAACTTCCAAAATTCTAAAGCAAAGGAGGCGTCCAACGCCCATTGTTAATTTACGGGGACTTTATCCAAAACTTACTAATGGTGGAAAGCACAAACTAAGGGAAATTTTAGAACTTCATATGGTAACGGCAAATCTTCTAAATCGTTCTATGCTACTAATAGTGATATAAGGAAAATGAATGTTCTCCTCTCATCTAGACTTGATGCTTCTTACTTAGAACCACAGACGGAAGCCATTAGAACTATTGAATTTGGCAGGGACCTAGGCATTAATTTTGAAAGAAAGGATGGACTCATTATTAATCATTTCTCGCAACATATAGATGGCGATATCCAGCGTCGAAACTCCCTTAGTTGAACGGTAAAGCGCTTTCTTTCCCTCCTCCTATCCTCGTGGTGGTTTTTTCTCTTCAAGCACGGTATCACTTATTTCTTGGAATTGTAGAGGCCTTGGTGGGTCTTTGAAGAAGTCATATCTTCATGAAATTATAATTAAATATAAGGCAAACTTGGTGGCTGTACTTGAAACAAAATGCTCTACAGTTCAATTTCGAAGATGTGGGGAATGGGTAGTTTATAATGGGTGTCTATTGATGCAATTGGTTTGTTTGGTGGTCTTATTGTGGTGTGGAATTGCGATTTTATCACTGTGTCTAATGTTCATACTTTTGATAGATGGATCTTGTTTGATGGAAATTTTCTAGCTTGTAACTTTCAGTCATCCTTAGCTATTATCTACACTCCATGTGATGAAACTGAGCAGCAAGTCTTGTGGCAGTAGATTCTATAAAGCTAAACTCTTCTTGTTAACCAATTATCTAGCTTGGTGATTTTAATCAAGCGTTAGACATTGCTGATAGAAGGAGTGGCAGGATTTCCAATTCATCTATATCCAATTTTTAAAATTTAGTGAATGCTTTGAATAACTCCGCCTAAGTAGCTTGCACTTAGCCGGTCCCAAGCCCGGATAAAGGAGGAGGGTTGCGGTAGGTGACAACCAGCGTAAAAATTTCATCACACCTTATGATATGGATTCAAATGATATAAACGTTGGGGTGTCTTCTACTCACGACGCGCTACATCAGAGCCCGGGTGTAGTGAGAAATATGCAAGGGTGTAGGGCATTCACCGAAAACGATGCGCCATGCCGGCGCCCGAGTGTGGTGTTAAGTGAGCAAGGGTTCCCACATCATGGACGGGTGTGGGTAAAGAAGTTAGTCCATATGACAGATAGTAGAACAGATAGTGGAACAGAACATAAGATAGACATAGAAAATAATGGACGATATCATAAAAGGAGACCAATTAGGAAGGAGCAGGATAGGAAGAGGATCAGGGTTGGTACTTGAAATGTTGGATCACTTACAGGAAATTAATGGAGCTTGTGGATACCTTGGAAAGGAGAAGGGTGAATATTGCTTGCATTTAGGAGACTAAATGGGTAGGAGAGAAAAGTAAGAAAGTGGGTAATTCAGGGTACAAACTGTGGTTTACCGGAAAGGAGAGAAACAAGAACGGAGTGGGCATAATCATAGACAGGACATTGAAAGACGCAGTAATAGCTGTGAAAAGAGTAGGAGATAGAATTATACTAGTAAAGCTAGTACTAGAAGAAGAAACAATAAATATAGTTAGTGCTTATGCCCCACAAATAGGACTAGACAGTGAGAGTAAATAAAGGTTTTGGGAAGATATGGATGATTTAATATAAAGCATACCGAATGAAGAGAATGTTTTCATTGGTGGAGATTTTAATGGACATGTAGAAAGTGATAGACAAGGTTATGAGAATGTTCATGGAGGTTTTGGTTTTGGCAGTTGAAATGAAGAGGGAAAAACATCCTAGATTTTGCTGGCATACGACCTAATACTAGCAAATACCTACTTTATAAAAAGAGAGTCACATTTAGTGACTTTCAAAAGTGGGCAACATAGAAGCCAAATCGACTTCCTCTTAACCAGGAAGACAAATAGAGCTCTATGCAAGGATTGCAAGGTCATTCCAGGAGAGGCTTTAACAAGTCAACATCGGTTGGTGGTCTTGGATGTCAAGTTTAGGAACAATTCAAGTAAGGTCAGAAGAAATAGTGTAGCTCGAACAAAGTGGTGAGAGTTCAAAGGAGTAAAGCAAGTGAAGTTCAAAAATGAGCTTCTCGAGTCTGAAGTATGAAAGCTGGATATGGAGGCTAATAATATGTGGATACAGATGGCATCAAAGATTAGAGAAGTAGTTAGAAAAGTACTTGGAGAGTCTAAAGGACATAGACCACCCTCAAAAGAGAGATGGTGGTGGAATGAGAAAGTACAAAAGGCAATGAAGAGAAAAAGGGAATGGTATAAGAAATTAATAATGAGGCATATGAGCAATACAAGATAGCAAAGAAAGAGGCAAAAAAGGCAGTTAGTCAAGTAAGAGCACAGGCCTTTGAAAAGTTATATGAGAAACTTAGAACTAAAGAAGAGGAGAAAGATATTTATAGATTAGCAAGGAGGAGAGAAAGGAAATGTCAAGATCTGAATCAAGTTAGGTGCATTAAGGATAAAGAAGGAAAAGTGTTGGTGAAAGATGAGGACATTAAAGAAAGATGGAGAAATTATTTTAATGATCTCTTTAATAATAGTCAAAATGGTAATAGCGTGAATATAGACTATAGAACAATAGAAAAGAATGTGAATTATACTAGAAGAATTAGATCTTTAGAAGTAAAGGAAGCACTTAAGAGAATGAAAGTGGGTAAAGCCTGTGGACCTGATGAAATACTAATTGAAATGTGGAAGTGTTTGGGAGATATGGGAGTGGCATGGTTAACTAAATTATTTAATAAGATTCTAAACTCAAAGAAAATGCCTGATGAATAGAGGAGGAGTATTTTAGTACCTATTTTTAAAAATAAGGGAGACATACAGAGTTGCTCAAACTATAGGGGAATTAAACTCATGAGCCATACTATGAAGTTGTGGGAGAGAGTTGTAGAGCATCGACTACGTCATGATACTTCTATCTCTCTCAATCAATTTGGTTTCATGCCCGGTCGTTCAACTATGGAAGCGATCTTTCTTATTAGAAGCTTAATGGAGAAATATAGAGATGTAAAGAAAGATCTACACATGGTTTTTATTGATTTGGAGAAGGCTTATGATAGTGTTCCAAGAGATATCTTATGGAATGTGTTAGAACAAAAGAGGGTATCTATTAGGTACATATAAGTATTGAAAGATATGAATGAAGGAGCAACTACTATTGTGCACACAGTGGGAGGGGACACAAGAGATTTTCCGATCTCAATTGGATTACACCAAGGATCAGCCATAAGCCCTTAACTTTTTACATTAGTTTTAGATGAATTGACGAAACATATACAAGAGAGTATTCCTTGGTGTATGTTGTTTGCAGATGATATTGTTCTGATAGATGAGACACGAGAAGGAGTCAATAGAAAGCTAGAGCTTTAGAGAAGTACTCTAGAGTCAAAGGGTTTTAAGTTAAGTAGAATGAAGACAGAATACATGCATTGCAAGTTCAGTGAAGGCCAAACTGGTGATAGGGAAGGAGTTAGTTTGAATTGAGTGGTACTATCCCAAAGTAATCACTTTAAATATCTAGGCTTAGTCCTTCAAGTAGATGGAGGATGTGAGGAGGATGTTAGTCATAGGATTAAAGCCGGATGGTTGAAGTGGAGACGTGCCATGGGAGTTTTATGTGATCGTAAAATTCCCAATAAGTTAAAAAGAAAATTTTACCGTACAGCCATACGACCGGCTATGTTATATGGTAGTGAGTGTTAGGCACTGAAAGAGTCATATGCGTCTAAGATAAGAGTTGCAGAGATGAGAATGTTAAGGTAGATGAGTGGCCATACTAGACTAGATAAAGTCCGTAATGAGAGTATTAGAGAAAAGTTAGGAGTGGTATCAATTAAAGATAAGTTGAGAGAAGAGAGATTGAGATGGTTTGGTCATGTGAAGCGTAGACATACGGAGGCTCCAGTTAGACAAGTAGAGCACATTAGGTTAGAGGATAGAAAGAAAAAAATCTAGTTGATTTACCTATTTCTTTAATCTCAAAGTAAAATTGATCGTGTGCTAGTTTCAAATCAATGGCTCTTTTCTTTTTCGAATATGTTTTTTCTTCTGATTTTGATTATGATTGGGGGCTAAGCCTTTTAGATTCTTAGATTCCTAGTGGAATTGTCTTGGTTTTAATGATTATATTCAAGATTTATGGGTAGACATTTCTTCTAATACTTGATCTGGTTCTTTGCCTCTTAAAATTAAGCTAATAAGGTCCAAGTTAAAAGATTGAAATGCAAATACGTTTCATAATATTGATATGAAATTAAAAGATATCAAGCACTCAATTGACGAGTGGGGGGTTATTGCTGAGACTCAACTTCTCTCTACTACTAAAGGTGGAGAAGTTCAATAATTGAAAAGGAAAGAGCAAATCTGGGCGTCCAAAAGTGGATGTTTCTAGAGACAAAAGTCCAGAATGTCTTGGTGCAAACTTGGTGATAGAAACACCAAGTTCTTTCACATCCAGTGCTCTAATCGACGGCGTAAAAACAAAATTACTCAGATTGTTGAGAATGGCCACACTTACTCTAATAAGAACATGGTGAAGCACATCATTTTTTATCATTTCAAATGACTATTTTGCTAAACTATCAATGTGTTATGTTGGGCACCTGATCTCAACTTCTCTCACCTGGACCACCAGTAAGTCTCGTTTCTTAAGGAACTTTTCACATTAGAGGAGATCACAATGACAATTTGGAGCTGTGATTCTTCCAAAGCCCTAGGATAGGATGGCACTAATTTCTTTTTTTATAAAAAAAGCATGGCATCTCATCAAGGAGGATTTGTTGATGCTATGAATGATTTTTATGAAAGCTCTAATTTTCCTTGAGTAGTTCATTCCTTATTTATTGCTCTAATTCCCAAGATTCTTGGGCATCAAAGGTTCAGAATTTCAAACCTATCGATTTACTACATGGGCTATATAAAATCGCGGCAAAAGTTCTTTACCTAAGGCTTAAGGTTGTAATGTCATTTACTATCAGTAAACACCAGAGCGCTTTCATTAGCGAGCGACAAATCCTTGACTCTTTTCTTATTGCCAATGAGGTTGTATATTTTTATAAAGGGGATAAATTGAGTTGCTTCCTCTTTAAGGCAGATTTTTAAAAAGCTTTTGATTCAATCAATTGGGATCATATTGACCGAACCATGCAGTGTATGGGGTTTGGATTTAGATGGAGGTCCTAGATCAAGGCTTGTATCTCCCAAGTAAAACTGTCCATTCTAATTAATGGCAACCCATCTTCTAAATTTTCGATCAGATATGACTTAAGGCAAAGTGATCTTTTATCACCATTCCTTTTCAACATAGCCGTGGAGCCTTTTAGTCTCTTAATTGATAAAGCTTGTAGCTTAGGGAAGCTCTCTGGTGTGTCTGTGGGTTTTAGTGGAGCATTAATATCTCATCTACAGTTCGCAGATGGCATCATTTTTTTCTGTCTAGTTCACTTGGATCATATCATCAATATTACCCTAATCCTACATTGTTTTCATGTTAGATAGGGCTTAAAGTCAATTTCCATAAAAGTTTCTTATTTGGTGTTAATGTGGACAACTCTTGTCTTTCCATGGCTGTTTATTAGTGCTGTTGTAAAATTGGCAAATTCCTAACCAAGTATCTTGGTTTTCCTTTGGGTACAAATATGAAGAGAGTCTCTGCTTGGTAGTCAATTATTCATAAAATTGAGCACAAGCTCTCATTTTGGAAAGGCAAGATACTCTCAATGTCTGATCATCTAATGCTCGTTAAATCTTGCCTTTCTAGTTTGCTTCTTTATTATTTATATATTTTCAGAATGCCCAAATCAGTGGCTACCAAGTTAGAAAAGTTAATAATGTCATTTTTCTGGTCCGATGGAGCTCACTCTAAAAAATTGCGCCTCCTTAATTGGAGTCTTTTAATCTATCCCAAATGCAGTGGTGGTTTAAGCATTCCTCATATTCAATTTCATAATCAGGCTTTGTTGTTTAAGTGGTTATGGAGGTTCCAACAAGAGTCAAATTCACCTTGGAAAAGTATTCTCAGTTCAAAATATTCTTTCCAACGTGATTGTGGTATTCCGTTAGCATATAGGTCATCCCTGTCTCCAATTTGGAGAGATATTCAATTATCTGTAGTTTCACCAGTTGGTTTCTCTATTTTGGGAAATTTCAAGTTTATTATTGAGAATGGTGCCTCAATTAGGTTCTGGCATGACAAATGGATTTCAAACATGTCACACTTTATCCCTACATAAGGCATCATATGTTCCCGTAATATATCTAATGAATTACCGAACTTCGCCTACCGATAACCCATTAAATATATTATAAGGGATTTTAAACGAATTCAATTCATTTTAAAGTTTGAAGTAATGGTAAATAATTATTAAAGAGCTTTTAAACAGGATTTCTATCATAAACTGTAATTTTAATTAATTCGGTATTTCTAAAATTTTACATAAATTTTGGCAGAGTAACGGCTAAAATTTAAGAAAATAGTTTTTCAAAACCTATGAAAAAAAATTTATAACGATATATAATTCACATTTTAACTTAATTTAACATTGAAACATCTCATTCTAGTCTCAATAATTTCATCAGAAAATATACTTCATAACTTGCAGAATTCCAAAAAGAAATTTAAATGTTTGCATTCATTGAGATATCAAAGTTGATATTACAAAATTTACATTAATTGAAGTAACCAAAATCATATTACAAAGATTTTTATACAACTGCTCAAGTCTTATACATAAATACATACAAATACATGTATATCAAAATAAATATACAAGGGTATACCTAAAATGTATACCGAAATTTTGTCATATTCTGATCAATGCTGCTCACTTTGTAGCTCCTTCTTTTTCGTTACCTGCGACAGCAGGAAACAGCTATCGTTGAGCAAACACTTAGTGGTGCACAACTTAAAATTTTAAAGCATCAATATAAATCATAATTTACCAAAACTAAATCAATTACAATGTCAAACACATGTAAAATCTTACAATATTTCTAAAACAAGAGAATCATTTAATAAAAATAAATTTTATTCCAACAATCATAAAACACAAGTTTGCTGAAAACTGCACAGTATAGAACATGACACAAATTTTCAATTCATCCCAATAACTAAAGGCTAATGGAGAATACAAGGGCTAGCTTACATATATATGAGTACTCATTCAATTCGTTCTAAACTGGCATACACCTCAACACTTTAGCCAGAGAGGGAAAACAAGTATAATTCATCTCACTAGGCAAGCTAGTGAGGAATACAAAACACATAGTTATGTCAACTGTGGTTTCAAACCATTTCAACAATTTTCTATTTATCAAATGCATTTGTCAACTCACAATCATATTCCATTCAAAACAATTATCCAAAATGGATTAGTAACACATAATTTCCCAATTAAGATTTTCAATGCAATAAAAGTCATAAACCATTCACACAACTTATTCAAAACAAATTCAATTTGAAAAACAAAAAGATAATGGTTGTTGTGCACAAACCTCTTTATCTTCTTTTTACTTAGTTCAACTTCTCCTTGTCCTTTGAGATTTCTTTCTCCACTGAAAATACACAATGGAGATGTCTTAATACTTAATTCAATTACCACTAATAGCTAATTAATTAAATGCCTAATGAATGCCTAAGTTAAGAAATTTCAAAGAGTTTGGGTTCTAGACAGATTTATGCCCTGAATTTTGAACTCAACTTCAACTTAGTTCTACTCATAATTTGATGAGGCATGAAGCGAAAATTGTGCCTCTATGTCTTAGTTTTATTTTTCAATTTGAATCACTCCATTTTGAATTTTGTAGCTCAAGTTATGGTTAATTAAATAAGTATTGGTTCACTAACCCTTTGCTGTTCCAGAACCTGGCAGATTCTGGATTCTTACTTTGTCTAGCCAATTGGACTTGCTACAATCATATTTTGGCCTAATGTTCTTCATATAAGTTGTTCCCCTATGTGTCCTGATCACACAAGTTCAAAATATAATTTTTCAAGTTATGTATGGTGAGTTATGGCAATTTAACTGGAGATTTTAGGTTTAGGTTAGTGTTCTTGTATTTCACATTTGAGGTCCTTATCCTTAGAATTTTGGTAAGGTTTCTCAATCAAAGTTGTATCCCTATTTCTTAGGTTTCTAGAACAATTTGGATCATCCCAATTGGAGTTTCCTAGTGGGAGATATGATTTAAAAACTGTTTTGAGGTCAAATGGCTATTTAGTTCAATTTCAGGATTTGAATTGCTGTTTTTCCTAGCAAATTGTCTAAGTTCCATTAGGTACTGGATTTTGGTCAAAACACCAAAATTGTAGTTCTAGGTCTTATAGAAAATTTGGCTTTGATTTCACTACATTTGCAGTTTTGTGGACCAAGTTATGGCATTTTTTCCAAAACTGGTCGAGTAGGTCCAAGTCCAGAATTTCAGGTCATTTTTGGTTCTAGTCAGAATTATTGACCTAATTTGTTCTAGCAAATTAGTTAGGTTAGAGTCAAAATTTGGGTTCATGATCTCATAAGAAATGTTATACTATGTCTAACCTTTCCAATAGTTCAAGAATCAGGTCATTCTGACCTTCCTAGAGTGAGTTATGGCCATTTTAACATTTACTGTTCATATGGTCATTTTTCCAGGTCCAGTATTTGGTCACTCGGATTCAAGCAATTTTTAGGTCATGTTAGATTCAGTTTTTGGGCAGGGTCTCTGCATGAAAAATGTGGCTTTATGTCCTAAGTTTCATCTCCAATTGGCCTCACACTAATTGGAGGAACATACCTCTACTTATGGCCATATTTATGTACTGGACTCAAGGTCTAGAATTTTTAGCAATCCAACAACCATCACTTTCTCAATTCTATTCATCAATTCTCAATTCAGAACACACTAAATGACCATAATTAAGCATTATAAACATCAATTGGTCAACATTTCTAAAAACCCTATTTCTTACCAAAACCCTAATCTTCCATCTTCCCAATTTCATACACACATGCAAATCACCACTCAAATCATGTTCACACCATCATTTAAGCAAGATTACATGTTCAATTCCATCAAATCACGTCAAACCATACTCCTTCCCATGGCTGGACAAATTTTTGATCCCTCCATACATGTATGTTTTCTTCAATTTCTTAACTTAATTCTTCAAAATTAAACTTAATTTCAAGAAAGGAAGTGAAAAGGAAGCTAGATGGTTCACTTAACTCTTATGGAGTTCTTCCCAAACTTCTTAATCTTCATTTTTTTTTTTTTTGAATTTCTTCCTCCAAACCTTCTCTTTGATGCTAGATTAGAGTATTTCTATTAACTTTGTAGAGAAATTAAGGAGATAATTGGAGTTTCAAGAGGTTGAGAGATGTAACAATGAAGGAAATAAAATGAGGAGAGAGAAGAGAGAGATGACCGGCCTAACTAACCAAGGAAGAATATGGTTTTTGCTTTTTAATTTTTCTCTTCATTTATATATAATTATCCCCAAATTTATATAATTTAAAATTATAAATTTAATTAGGTCATGCTTACCTCATGCTTATATCATAAATCCATTAAAATTTGGAATATCCTTTTCTTTTCTTTTCTTCCTCTACACCTTTCCATCTTTAATCCCTTTTTTAATATTTTAATTTCCTACCTTTTAATGGACATTTAGGTCAAAAGTTACCTATAGAAGTGAATTGACCAAAATGCCCCTCGTCGGTTCAATCCATCTTCCTAATAGTGCTTGGTAACTCTTTGAGTTCTGATTCACTTATTTGAGCTTATTCTCTTTTTATTTCTGTAGTTTTCTAGTTCCTAATAGTTTCGCAATTATCCCTTGACCTAGGGTGTCATGGGGTCCCACACGAATTTAGGGTAG
This sequence comes from Hevea brasiliensis, assembly GCF_030052815.1. Lineage (NCBI taxonomy): Eukaryota > Viridiplantae > Streptophyta > Magnoliopsida > Malpighiales > Euphorbiaceae > Hevea > Hevea brasiliensis. The sequence goes on from NC_079498.1 coordinate 15,198,311, forward strand.
CAACTGAGCTCGCTGACACTTCTCGAGTCGGTCACCCATCGCCAGGACCTCGGCCCATTTAACCGATTAGGCTTTGTTTTTCTTATTTCCATTTCACCTTCATGTGATTTCTATTTATTTTTTTATGGCTTTTTTAGATGACTTAGATATGGTTCTAAACATCCTGACTATCCGGACAAACACTAGTCACCAGAACAATAGAATGTATAGACTACTTAGTATGGGGGTGTTATAATTCTCTGCCCCTTTCATCCCAAAATTTACCTGATCTTAGTCTTTGAACAGTTGTGGGTGCTGTCTCCTCATGTCCTCCTCGCGCTCCCAGGTAGCCTCCTGGCCTGAATGATGGCTCCACAGCACTTTCACTAGAGGTATCTACTTGTTCCTCAGCTCCTTCACCTTATGTGCCAAAATCTCTATGGGCTCTTCATTATAGGTGAGGTCTGGATTCACCTCAATCTCCTCTACTGGTAAAATGTGAGAGGGGTCTGATCTGTACCTCCTCAACATGGAGACATGGAAGACGTTGTGAATCTTCTCTAACTTCGAAGGCAATGCTAATCTGTATGCCAACAGACCCACTCTTTCCAGAACCTCATATGGCCCAATGAATCGCGGACTCAGTTTCCCCTTTCTACCAAATCTCATGATTTTGTTCCATGGAGAAACTTTAAGGAATACCTTGTCACCCACTGCGTACTCAATATCTCTTCTTTTCAAATCGATGTAAGACTTTTGACGGTCTGATATAGCCTTGAGTCTGTCTCTGATAAGCTTAATTTTCTTCTCAGTCTGCTGTATAATTTCTGGGCCAATCAATTTCTTTTCACCCACTTCATCCCAACACAAGGGAGTTCTACACTTTCTACTGTACAAAGCTTCATATGGAGGCATCCTAATGCTTGACTAATAACTGTTGTTGTAGGCAAATTCAATCAAGGGCAAGTGTGTGTCCCAAGTACCTTCAAACTCAATCACACAAGCCCATAGCATATCCTCCAAGATTTGAATTACTCTCTCAGACTGGCCATTTGTCTGTGAATGGAATGCAGTGTTAAAGTTCAATCTAGTTCCTAGGGCTTTTTGCAAACTACCATAAAATCTAGAAGTGAACCTTGGATCTCTATCTGACACAATGGACACTGGCACTCCATGTAGTCTTAGTATCTCATTGATGTATAGTTTAGCCAATCTATCCAAGCTATAATCCATCCTCACTGGCAGAAAGTGTGCAAACTTGGTCAATCTATCTATAATGACCCATACTGCGTCATGACTCTTCTGTGTCCATGAAAGTCTCATCAAAAAATCCATTGTGATCTGTTTCCATTTCCACTCGGGAATTGGCAATGGCTGTAGCAAACTAGCTAGCACTTGGTGTTCACCCTTTACTTACTGATAAGTTAGGCATTTGGATACATATTCAGCTATGTTTTTCTTCATACCCATCCACCAATAGTGCTTCTTACCAATTCCATACATTTTTGTTCCACTAGGGTAAATGGCAAAAAGTGAGTCATGTGCTTCCTTCATAATGACTTGTCTCAATTTCACGTCATTTGGAACGCACACTCTGCCCTGGTGTAACAGTAGGCCATCATCATTCATTGAAAATCCATGTTTCTTGTCATGCTGAGCTTCTTCTATCAATTTCCCATACTTCTCATCATTTTGAGCAGCTGTTTTAATTTGATCCATCAGCATTAGCTTCACTTGCCAAGTATTTATCATCTGCCCATTATCATTAATCTCCAAATTAGCATGCAATGCCCTCAACTCATGCACCATGGACAAAGGTGATACTTTCAAACTAGCCATGTTTTTGCAACTCAATGCATCTGCTACCACATTTGCTTTCCCAGGCTGATAATCTATCAGGTAATCGTAGTCTTTTATCAGCTCTAACTATCTCCTCTGCCTCAAATTCAATTCTTTCTGTGTACCCAGATACTTCAAGCTCTTGTGATCTGTGTAGATGTAACATTTCTCCCTATACAAGTAATGCCTCCAAATCTTCAGAGCAAATATAATGGCAGCAAGCTCCAAGTCATGTGTAGGATAATTCCTCTCATGGGGTTTTAGTTGGCTTGAAGAGTAGGCAATGACATTTCTATCTTGCATCAGCACACAACCTAACCCATTGTGAGAAGCATCACTGTATACAGTATACTCTTTACCCAGAGTAGGAAAAGTCAGGACTAGAGCTTCAGTTAAACATCTCTTCAATTCATCAAAACTCTGCTGACATTTATCAGTCCACTGAAATTTCATATCTTTCCGAAGTAACTTGGTAAGTGGAGATGCTAACATGGAGAATCCCTTCACAAAATGACGGTAATACCCAGCTAACCCTAGAAAACTATGGACTTCAGTGATATTTCTCTGCGACTTCCAATTAAGGATAGCTTCTACCTTGCTAGGATCTACCTTAATATCCTCAGCTGATACAATGTGCCCCAAGAAAGCAATTTCTTTCAGCTAAAATTCACATTTTGATAGTATGGTGTATAATTGTTTCTCATTCAAAGTCTACAGTATTATTCTCAAACGCTTGTCATGCTCCTCTGTATTCTTCGAATACGCCAAAATGTCATCAATAAATACCACAATAAACTTATCTAAATATGGCCTGAAAATAGTGTTCATCAGGTCCATAAATGCAGCTGGAGTATTAGTCAACTCGAATGGCATTACTAAGAACTCATAGTGGCCATATCGAGTTCTGAAGGTAGTTTTTGGAATGCTCTGCTCTTGCAGCCTCAACTGGTAATAACCTGATCCCAAGTCAATTTTGGAGAACACAGTTGCATCCTTCAATTGACCAAACAAATCATCTATTCGAGGCAGTGGATATCTATTCTTTATGGTCACCTTATTCAATTGTCTGTAGTCAATACATAGACAGAGAGTACCATCCTTCTTTTTGATAAACAGTACTGGTGCTCCCCAAGGTGACACACTAGGGCGAATGAAGCCCTTGTCAAGTAATTCTTATAACTGCACCTTCAGCTCTTTCAACTCAGCAGGTGCCATTCTATATGGAGTAATGGAGATTGGTTCCACACCAGGCATAATCTCTATTTCGAACTACACCTCTCTTTCCGGAGGTAATCCTGGCAGCTCTTCAGGAAAAACATCCGAAAAATCACATGCTGTAGGGATATCCTTCAAGCTTGGACTCCCCACTTGGGCATCTACCACATGTGCTAAGTATGCTTCACACCCTTTCCGAATCATTTTTCTTGCAAGTCCAGCTGAAATGAGATTTGATGGCAATAACTGTCTCTCCCCGTGTATTACCACATCACCATACTGAGGGAGACAAAAAGTGACTATCTTTAGTCTACAGTCAATCATAGCATGATGCTTGGCTAACCAATCCATGCCCAAGATGATATCGTAATCTCTGAAGGGCATTTCAATCAAATCAGACAAAAAAGTATGTTATTGGATCACCAAAGCACAATCCTTATATAATCAGTTCACTCTAGCCTCCTGGCCTAATGGGCTAGTTACTAGCACATCAAAATCCATTTTTAAACAAGGTATTGTGTCACACCTTACCCTTCTGTAAGGCATAACATAATCCCGTAGTATATCCAATGAATTACCAAACTTTGCCTACCGGTAACCCATTAAATATAATACAAGGGATTTTAAACCAATTTCTATTTATTTTAAAGTGTGGGGTAATGAGGATCGAGTAATAAAAAGCCTTTAATTAAGGTCTAAGTCATAAGAGAAAATTTTGATTTATTTGGGATTTTCAAAAATTTTATAAAAATTTCAGCAGAGTTTATAATTTAAGAAAACAGTTCTTCAACACCTGTTAAAAATACTCCCAATATTTAATAATTCCATAACTCCAATTAATCTCAATAAAAACCAAGTTCATCCAACACCATATCAAGCAACTCAATAGTATTTCATTAAGTTTAACTCATATATATATAATTTACAATTCCAGAAAAGAAAACAAAATATTAATATTATTATAATTTTGATTGGACAACTGCTCTACCAGTTCAATAAATACATATGCCTAAAAATTTACATCAAAAAGAAATTTACAAGGATATAAAGTGTTATACTCATACAAGATCCAAAAATAAATTTTCCCCTGTAGCTATAGCAGCTCACTCCGCTGCTTTATCCTTCTCCCTATTTGCAATAGCAAAACAAAGCCATTGCTGAGTAAATTTGACTCAGTAGTACACAACTAAAAATAATTAAAACTCATTATAAAATAAAATACATAAAATCATAACAAATCAAGATTTTCAAATTTTCAAGTTAATAAAAACCATTTGTCTCAAATCATATTTCACAATTCACAAAGAATAGGTGTTGCCAAGAACACACAGTCTAAACTATGACACAAAATTTCATGATCAATGTCATGTTGTACACCACGATAAAGCAAATCACCTCACTAATCGTTATTAATGAGGGAAGGGCTAGCTAGCTAATGAGTACTCATATAGTCTTACCCCACTAACCGTTATTAATGAGAGACATAAGCAATTTTAATTATCAAACCCCAAATAGTCGTTACTACTAGGGAGTTCCGAACGGGACTGTCATGCTAACTGTGGTTTAAAAATAATTTAATAAAATTTCTATTCAAATAATTGCATTGTATATCACATAACACATTTCATTCAATAATTTCCCTTTTAGGGTTAGCAACACATAATTTATAAAATTGAAGGAGAAATCATAATTGCATCCAAATCATTTACAATTACAATTTATTCAACTCATTTATAAATTTAAAACCAAATTACTGAACTTACCCCTTTGTAAGGTATAACATGATCCCGTAGTATATCTAATAAATTACTAAACTTTGCCTACCGGTAACCTATTAAATATAATATAAGGGATTTTAAATCAATTTCTACTTATTTTAAAGTGTGGGTAATCAGGATCGAGTAATAAAAAGCCTTTAATTAAGGTTTAAGTCATAAGAGAAAATTTTGATTTATTTGGGATTTTCGAAAATTTTAAAAAAATTTTGGCAGAGTGCCGTATATAATTTGAGAAAACAGTTCTTCAACACCTGTTAAAAACACTCCCAATATTTAATAATTCCATAACTCTAATTATTCTCAATAAAAACCAAGTTCATCCAACACCATTTCAAGCAACTTAATAGTATTTCATGAAGTTTAATTCATATATATAAAATTTACAATTCTAGAAAGAAAACAAAATATTAATATTATTACAATTTTGATTGGACAACTGCTCGACCAGTTCAATAGATACATATGCATAAAAATTTACATCAAAAAGAAATTTACAAAGGTATAAAGTGTTATACCCATACAAGATCCAAAAATAAATTTTCCCCTGCAGCTATAGCATTTCACTTCGCTGCTTTATCCTTCTCCCTGTCTGCGACAGCAAACAAAGTCATCGCTGAGTAAATTTGACTCAATGGTACACAACTAAAAATAATTAAAACTCATTATAAAATATAATACATCAAATTATAACAAATCAAGATTTTCAAATTTTCAAGTCAATAAGAACCATTTGTCTCAAATCATATTTCACAGTTCACAAAGAATAGGTGTTGCCAAGAACACATAGTCTAAACTATGACACAAAATTTCACAATCAATGCCGTGTTGTACACCACGATAAAGCAAATCACATCACTAACCGTTATTAATGAGGGAAGGGCTAGCTAGCTAATGAGTACTCATATAGTCTTACCCCACTAACCGTTATTAGTGAGAGACATAAGCAATTTTAATTATCAAACCCCAAATAGCCGTTAATACTGCGGAGTTCTGAACGGGACTGTCATGCTAACTGTGATTTAAAAATAATTTCATAAAATTTCTATTTAAAGAATTGCATTGCATATCACATAACACATTTCATTCAATAATTTCCCTTTTAGGGTTAGCAACACATAATTTATAAAATTCAAGGAGAAATCATAATTGCATCCAAATCATTTACAATTACAATTTATTCAACTCATTTATAAATTTAAAACCAAATTGGGGAGATTAGTTGTGTACAAACTTCTTTCGCTTGCTTTACCTCAATCCCCTCTACTTCCTTCCTTGGAAGGCTCTTTTTCCACTGAAATACAAAATTAAAGTGTTTAAATACCTATCCAAATTATTTCTAATAATAAGTCCAACAATTAAATTTTGCACTTTAAATTTACTTATAAAGTCCCATAAATTGAGTTCTTTGTATTTTTTACTATAGTGGTTACTATTCATTAGACTAGTTATGGAAAATGTTGACTTTTCCATAATTAATAGGTATGCTAGTTCTAATTACACCCACATACCACATTTTGGGTCACTATTGTGTTAGCATTGGTTGCCAATTGAAATTCAAAGCTCATTGGAAGAAATTCCAAAAATTCAGTTTTAGTTACTTCGGTTTACTGTTCCATTGGACCTTTCTATAGTGAAAATGTAACGATCAGGCTCCCACCACTAGAGGAATTGTCCGCTTTGGTCATAAGCCTCACGGTTTTGTCCCATAGGTGGAATGGAGAACTTCTCAGGAGGTCACCCATCCTAGGATTTCTCTCAAGTGAGCACGCTTAACCCTGAAGTTCTTCCAACTCTCTAGGCTATTCCACCAAAGGGCGCCTCTAGTGATTAGTTTTCCCATTTTATATATCATTACTTTTTGAACCCAAGACCATCTCCGTGCTTTGCCGATGTGGGATTTGCCTAAGGGACCTTTCTCCCCACCTTTCGGGACTCAGCGTCCTCGCTGAGGTTTGCCCCACCATCGCCCAAGAGGACACATGAGCGGCTCTGATACCAATTGTAACAATCAGGCTCTAACCACTAGAGGAAAAAGGTCCCTTAGGCAAATCCCACATCAGCAAAGCACGGAGATGGTCTTGGGTTCAAAAAGTAATGATATATAAAATGGAAAAACTAATCACTAGAGGCACCTTTTGGTGGAATGGCCAGGAGAGTTGGAAGAACTCTAGGGTTAAGCGTGTTCACTTGAGAGAAATCCTAGGATGGGTGACCTCCTGGAAAGTTCTCCATTCCACCTATGGGACAAAAACGTGAGGCTTATGGCCAAAGCGAACAATTCCTCTAGTGGTGGGAGCCCGATCGTTATAGAGAATTTCGCTAAACTTTCTCCATCAAAGTTGTTCCCTAATGTCCTAGTTTTAATTCCCCTTTTGAATCACTCCATTTGGAGTTTTGTAGCTCAACTTATGGCACTTTTATCATAACTGGCTGGATTGGTCAAATTCTAGAATTCTGGGCACTTTTTTATTCTGGCAGTTTTGATGACTTAAATTTAGTTGGCAATTTGACTAGGTTATGATCAGAATTTGGATTTGTGTTCTTCATGAAAATAGTTCTAATATGTCTAAGCTTTCCAATGGTTGAAAAATCAGATCATTTGGACCTCTCTACACCAAGTTATGACCATTTGAACATGTACTGTTCATTTAGTCAATTCTGCCCAGTAACAGGGTACCAAATCCTGATTCAAGCAAATTTTAGGTCCATTTGGGGTCAGTTTTTGGGCAAGGTTTCTGCATGAAAAATGTTGAATTATGACCCTACTTTCATCTCCAATTGGCCTCACACCAATTGGACCCACAGGATTCAACTTATAGTCTCCTAAATGAACAAAGGTCAAGCTGCCAGAATTCAACCTTACCACATTCACATCTCATTTCAATTCCATTCATCACTTTGCACTTATAAGCACCCTAATTGACCAAATTGAACATCACCAATACCAATTGCTCATCAATTCTCAAAAATCCCCAATTTCCTCCAAAACCCTAATCACCAAGAATTCAACCTTACCACATTCACATCTCATTTTAATTCCATTCATCACTTTACACTTATAAGCACCCTAATTCACCAAATTAAACATCACCAATACCAATTGCTCATCAATTATCAAAAATCCTCAATTTCCTCCAAAACCCTAATCACTAAGAATCCTAATTTTTCAATTACTACAATTCATGAAATTAAAGTGTACAAATCATATCTACTTACTCAATTAAGCCTATATACACGTTTAATTCCATCACTCTCCATCAAACCCTAATATCTTCAAGTTGGCCGAAATTCTTTCCTAAGTTTTCATGCATGATTTTTCTTAATTTTTCATATTATCTCTACTTAATCATCCTTAATTTCATGCCTATATACTTAATCTATCAAGAGGGATGACTTACCTTGAATGGAGCTCTTCAATCCTTAGCTTCCCTTTCTTAGTTCTTGAATTTCTCTCTTTAAATCTTCAAATCAAGGTTCAAGTTGTGATTTTCTACTAATTTGGTGGGAAGTTTATAAAGGAAAGATGGAGATTCAAGCTTGAGCTTGAGTGGAAATGGAGGAATATTGAGAGAGAGCTAAAGAGAGAAGGGCTGGCCACTTTTCAAAGGTTAAAGAAGATAATTGTTTTGTCTTTTAATCCATTTTTATCTCTTGTATATTTGTAATTATATAATTTAATTAATTTAAATTGTAATTATTCTTTTATTATATTATTAATGATGTCATAATTATCTTAATTTCTAATTTCTTTTCTTTTATTTTTCTCTTTTCTTCCATGCACCTCTCCTCTTTTAATTTATTTTTCATAATTTTAATTTTTTACATTTTAATAGACATTTAGGCCAAGAGTCACCTCTAAGGGTGAATTGACCATTTTGCCCTTTATCAGTCTGATCAAATTCTCTAGTAACACTGAGTTACTTCCAGAACTCTGATTCAATTGTTTGAGGTTGTACTCTATTATTTTCTGTGGTTTTCACCATAACATTAACTTCGCAATTATCCCTAGGCCTGGAGTGTCACTGGGTCCCACACGAAATTAAGGTAGCAACTGAGCTCGCAATCACTTTTCGGTACGGTCACCCATCGCCAGGACCTTAGCTCATTTCACTGATTATGTTTTGTTTTCTTATTTCTATTTCACTCTTATATGATTTCTATTAATTTTTATTTATGACTTTTCTAGATGATTTAAACATGGTTCTAAACATCTTGACTGTCTGGACAGGCATTAGTCACCAAAACAGTAGTATGTATAGACTACTTAATATGGGGGTGTTACACATGGCAACATAACACACAATTTTAGCACTAGCATACGAGTGTGTGGAGCCAGGATCAAATAACACATATACATCTCTACCAAAAATAGAGAAATTACTAGTAACCATATCTGAAGTTTTGGCCTCCTCCCTCTAGCACATAGTGTATACTCTAGCTGGAGCACTACCCTGCTCTGGCTTATTAACTGTGCTATGACTGCCAAAAGTGTTGCCTCTACCTCTGTCTCTACCTCTACTGGCTGACTGTGAACCTCTAGTAGTAGAACCTTAAATTAATCCTTAAGTGGTGGTAGGTGGCCCATATCTGCGAGCACTGGTACAATCTTTAGCGAAGTGCCCTGTACCACCACAGTTGTAACAAGCACCAATGGCCTTGTAGTATACCCCACCATGGGTCTTACCACATGTCTCGCAGGGATGGAAGGGAAGGAACTTTTGGTCTTCTGCTGACCAGATCTAGGTGGTCTTTGTCCTGAAAACCTTCCCCTACTAGATTTTCTGCTGCTCTATCCCCCAAAGTTCTTCCTCTTACCAAAATTACCACTGGAACTCTGACCCACCGATTTTCCACTCTTCTCTTTTTTTGTCTTCTCCTTCTCAGGTGCCCCTTCTGATTCTATTCTCTCTAACTCCAAGGCTTTAGATATCAATTCAGAGAAATTGTCATATCAGAATCTGACCACTTACAATATCAGACTGGGCTTTAAACCAGACTCAAATCTTTTGCATCTGTCCCTACTGGTGGTGAGTAGGCTCCCAGCATAGTGGCTTAAGCGAGAAAATTCCCTTTCGTACTCAGCCACTGATCGGTTCCCCTGTTTTAGACTTAAAAATTCTTATAACTTCATATCTACATAAATATCCGAAACATATTTTTGTCTGAATTCCCTGAGGAAGTTGTCCCATGTCAGAACTGCAAGTTCCACCAAACTATGGGGGATGGTCTTCCACCAATCATACGCATCCCCTTGTAGTAGAGAAACTGAATACTCAAATTTAATTCGTCCATGCAATGTAGCTTCTTGAATACTCTCTCCATTCATTTTAGCCATTGCTCTGCTTTCAGTGGATCCATCGTTCCTTTAAATTCAATTGCCCCATATTTTATCAACTTATCATATTGTCTGACTGGAGGTGATGGTTGCACTGCTGGTGCTTGAACTGGGGCTTTGACTGGCATATTTCCAACCATTTGTTGAAATAGAGTAGCCATTTATTGGGCGAATTGTACAGGGAACTGTTGCATTGGTTGAGCTGGTGTAGCTGACCCACCGGTGTTCTGAGGAGCTGGGGCTTCCCCCTGTGCCTCAGCCACAACTGACTGCTCTACCAAGCGATCACCTTTTTTCATTTCAATCAAAGAGGTATTCTATCTCCTAAACAAACAATACAAACAGATTTCCCTCTGTTAGTTCATATTCATAATGTAATGCACCGTATGTATCAATTAATGACATTGAGCAGTTGTACTTATTAAGAAAAATATTCAATTTCACAGTTCAAAACATGCTTTGAAAACTAGCTCTGATACCACTAAAACATGTCATACCTTATCCCTATATAACGCATGACATGTTCCTGTAATATATCTAATGAATTACCGAACTTCGCTTACCGATAACCCATTAAATATATTACAAGGGATTTTAAACGAATTCAATTCATTTTAAAGTTTGAAGTAATGGTAAATAATTATTAAAGAGCTTTTAAACGAGGTTTCTATCATAAACTGTAATTTTAATTAATTTGGTATTTTTAAAATTTTACAAAAATTTTAGCAGAGTAACGGCTAAGATTTAAGAAAACAGTTCTTCAAAACCTGTGAAAAACAATTTATAACGATATATAATTCACATTTCAACTCAATTTAACATTGAAACATCATTTCAACTCAATTTAACATTGAAACATCTCATTCCAGTTTCAATAATTTCATCAGAAAATATATTTCATAACTTGCAGAATTCCAAAAAGAAATTTAAATATTGCATTCATTGAGATATCAAAGTTGATATTACAAAATTTACATTAATTAAAGTAACCAAAACCATATTACAAAAATTTTTATACAACTGCTCAAGTCTTATACATAAATACATACAGATACATGTATATCAAAATAAATATACAAGGGTATACCTAAAATGTATACCCGAAATTTTGTCCTATTCTGATCAACGCTGCTCACTTTACAGCTCTTTCCTTTTCATTACCTGCGACAGCATGAAACAGTTATCGCTGAGCAAACACTCAGTGGTACATAACTTAAAATTTTAAAGCATCAATATAAATCATAATTTACCAAAACTAAATCAATTACAATGTCAAACACATGTAAAATCTTACAATATTTCTAAAACAAGAGAATCATTTAATAAAAACAAATTTTATTCCAACAATCATAAAACACAAGTTTGCTGAAAAGTGCACAGTATAGAACATGACACAAATTTCCAATTCATCCCAATAACCAAAGGCTAATGGGGAACACAAGGGCCAGCTAGCATATATATGAGTACTCATTCAATTTGTCCTCAACTGGCACACACCTCAACATTTCAGTCAGAGAGGGAAAACAAGTCTAATTCATCTCACTAGGCAAGCTAGTGAGGAATACAAAACACATAGTCATGTCAACTGTGGTTTCAAACCATTTCAACAATTTTCCATTCATCAAATGCATTTGTTAACTCACAATCATATTCCATTCAAAACAATTAGCCAAAATGGATTAGCAACACATAATTTCCCAATTAAGATTTTCAATGCAATAAAAGTCATAAACCATTCACACAACTCATTCAAAACAAATTCAATTTGAAAAATAAAAAGATAATGGTTGTTGTGCACAAACCTCTTTATCTTCTTCTTATTTAGCTCAACTTCTCCTTGTCCTTTGTGTAACACCCCTCACCCGTCTACAATGTAGTCGAGCAAAGTGTGCTACATTCGGTACCGGAGTACCCTATCTTGTCTTGTCATGTATAATATTAATTTAATGTCTATTTAATTTTATTATCTTACGTGTAGAAATTTTTTTTTATCACATCTTATTTTTTATGGAGACCTAGACAGAGTCTCCTCTGTTTTATTAGTGCATGGCGGGTTTCCTTATTTACCTGTTAAAATCAATTATATCCATTTCATCATATCATTTCTCATATCAATTATTCATGTACCATATCATACCATTACTCATTAAATTTTCAAGAAAATAAACTTTCATTTCATTCACATAACATTACATACAATAATGTACAATTATATGCAATCCAAAATTTAATTACATGTCTCAAAATAATTTACAACATTTACTTATGTACAATAACCAAAATGCAAAATCTAACTATACATGAGCCCTATCAAAATAGACAACTGAGGTGATAATCTACCCTGTAGCAGATCTGATCAAGTCCTGTCTAGGGTTTACTGCTGCTGCTGGGGGTCTCCTGTACCTACGCAATGGAAAAATCAAAGCGCTAAGCATTTCTGCTTAGTGGTGCAATAATTTGAAATAAAAATAATAAAATAATTGAAATAATTATCCATATAAAATTTACTAAATTTTTTAATATGAAACTTTGGGAGCAATAAATTATCGGGATCTTTTTATTCATATTTTTCATATTCAGTTTTATTAAATCCATGACAGTGATCTCTTCATGCACTTATTTAAATTTAAAATGTATTACTAATATCTATGCCCAAGTAACCTATGACAGACTATAAAGACTGGATACACAGGAGTATACTCATTAAACATCCATATGTCTAACATGTATAAGTCTGTCATGTCAAGCACAAGGCCAACGGGCAGGCATGAAGCCAGAAATAAAATTAGGCACAATGGCCAACGGGCAGGCATAAAGCCAATAGAATAACCATCTTAGACATATATTATCTATCAATGATTATTCATGTGGGCAGTACTGCAATCTGTAGTCCCTAATTGGTATACCAATCGATCCATGCTATATAAATAAGTATAGGTATACTTTGGGCAATTTAGTATTATTAATTACTTATGATCTTATCATTCCATGTCATGCACTATTAGTGCTTTATAGTAGTTTCATGTCAATTTATAATGGGAAAATAGTTTCCCCCTTCATTTTCATATAGCTTATACATTTAGCAATTCATATAGGTAATTTACATGTCATGTATCAAATAATATCTTGGACTTTTCTTTAGGTCCAGATTTGGTATCTTATCTTCTCCTAGCAAATTGGCTAAGATGTGGCCACTGTTTGACTACACTTCTTTCATAGAAGTTGTCTCTCTATGTCTTGTCTTTGTTTTCCTTTTTAAATCATGTCATTTGGAGTTTTAGAACTCAAGTTATGGTTAAATAACCAAAACTAGTTCCTTAACTCACTCAAGTTCTAGAACTAGGCAGATTCTAGAGTCAATATTTTCCTAATTATTTGGACATGTTACAGCCACTTTTAGGCCTAGTGTTCTTCATAGAAGTTGTTACCCTATGTCTTATGATTACTCAAAATTTTGAATTACAATTTTTCAGATCTTGTAGAATTAATTATAGCAAATTAACTGGCCTGGACTCAGGTGCCCTGTGTCTACAGGATTCTAGGTTCAGATCAGTGCTTTGACTCTCATTTTAGGATCCTTACGCTCAAAGTTTGAGAAACGTTTCTAAATCGATGTTGAAGCCCTATCTCTTAGGTTTTCAAAACAGTTTGGCTCATCCCATTTGAGATTTCTAGTGAAAGTTATGGTATAAATTCTATTCTGGGGTCAGGTGGTAGTTGAGGCAAATTCCAGGATTTGGTGTACTAAATTGTTCTAACAATTTAACTTAGTTCCCTTGGGTTCTGGGTTCTGGTCAAAACATCAATATTGTAGATCTATGTCTTATAAAACTTTTGACACTAGTTTCATTGCTTTTGCAATTTTTTAGACCAAGTTATGGCATTTTTACTAAAACTGGTCGGGTGAGCCTAAGTCCAACAAATTCTGGGCAGATTGGTTCTGGACAGTTTTGTTGATTTAATTTGTGCTAACAATTTGACTTGGTTAGAGGCAAATCTGGGTTGTATGTTCTATGAAAAATGTGCTCCTATAGTTTAAGAATCAGGTCATTCTGACCTTCCTAGTGTGAGTTATGGCCATTTAAACATTTACTATTCATTTGCTCATTTTTCCAAGTCCAAATTAGGGTTATCCGGATTCAAGCCAATTTTAGGCCAGGTGAGGAATAGTTTTTGGGTATGGTTCTTCATGAAAAATGGGGCATTATGACCCTAGGTTTATCTCTAATTAGCCTCATACCAATTGGAGTAACACAACTCTATTTATGGTTCAAAAACCTCACTGGACTCATAGGTCCAAATTTCCTGCAAGAGAAATTGCACTCCCAATTTCAAATCCTCCCAACTCCCAAACTTCATTTCACATTCATAGCACTTTAAATGATCAACAATTCATCTCAACATACTGAATTTCAAGCCATAATGCAAAAGTACCAAAATTAGGTCAAAACCCTAACTCAATATTCTAAACACCATACAAACTCAATGCAATTTCACTTCCAATATATATAAACTCATCAATCAACATCACTAAGCTAGTTTATATCAATTAAGAGCACCAATTTCCACTTTACATCATGGCTGACAAAAATCAAATTTCTACATACTCCAAGTTTTCTTTTAATTTCATAAAATTTACACTTAAGTTAACATGCCCAAGCTAGTTAAAGAAGAAAGAAACTTGTTTAGGCACTAACCTTTGTGTGAGCAATTCCCTAGCTTGCAAAACTTCTTGATTTTTGTTTCTTTTTGCTACCTCAAGCTTGCTCTAGTTGCAAGGATCAAGTTTAGTGAAGAGAACAAGTGGTTTTATGGTGAATTCAAGTGGGAATCAAGCTTGGGATGAAGGCTTCAATGGAGGTTTCTAGGGAGAGAGAGGTTCGGCCGATGTATGGGAAGAAGAAGCAGATTTTGTTTTTTATTTTTGTCTCATTTATCTTTTTTTAATTGGGTTTATAAGTGTTTGTTGTAATATGATTGGTGGAGGGCCTTTTATTGCATCATGATGACTTAATACTTATGTCATAATTCAAATTTTATTTCATTTTCTTTTCTTTTCTTTTCTACTCATTTTTAATTTAATTTTTAGCAATATTTATTCATATTTTATGTCATATAAATTATTTACTTAATTGGATAAGTTGCCCAAAATTATTTCTGAATGTGAAATGACCAAAATGCCCTCCGTTTAGCTTAACGGGCTAAAATTGTCTGTACCGATTGATTTAATTTTTCTTGGGTTTTCTTAGCAATTTATTGTCTTCGAACCCTCAACAACTCTTTACTAGAGTCCCAGAAATTATTTCACAGAGTTTTCCTCGAGTTTATGATTGCTAGCTATCTTCATAGCAGCTTAACCGAGTTTAGGGTTACCCATCGCTGTGACCCCGGCACATTTAACCGAGTTACACTTTGCTTGTTTTATTTTTTCTTAATTTTTCTTAGTCTTTATTCAGTCAATTTATGCCTCCTCACTCTAGTTTGAGTATAGTTCTAGACATCCTAGCTGTCCGAACATTAGTCGTCGGAATAGTAGTTGTCGATATTCTTTATGAAAATAGTGCCTCTATGTCTTAGTTTTATTTTCCAATTTGAATCACTCCATTTGGAATTTTGTAGCTCAAGTTATGGTTAATTAAATAAGTATTAATTCACTAACTCTTTGCTGTTCCAAAACCTGGCAGATTCTGGAACCTTACTTTGTCCAGCTAATTGGACCAGCTACAATTAAATTTTGGTCTAATATTCTTCATATGAGTTGTTCTCCTATGTGTCTGATCACACAGGTTCAAAATCATAATTTTTCAAGTTAGGTATGGTGAGTTATGGCAATTTAACTGGCCTGGACTCATAAACCCTATATATCAGGATTTCAGGTTTAGGTTAGCGTTTTTTATTTCACATTTGAGATCCTTATCCTCAGAATTTGGGTAAGGTTTCTCCATAAAAGTTGTAGCCCTGTTTCTTAGGTTTTTAGAACAGTTTGGATCATCCCAATTGGAGTTTCCTAGTGGGAGATATGATTTAAAAACTGTTCTGAGGTCAAATGGCTATTTAGTTCAATTTCAGGATTTGAATTACTGAATTGTCCTAGCAAATTGTCCAAGTTCCATTAGGTTTTGGATTTTGGTCAAAACACCAAAATTGTAGTTCTAGGTATTATAGAAAATTTGGTTTTGATTTCACTACATTTGCAATTTTGTAGACCAAGTTATGGCATTTTTTCCAAAATTGGTCAGGTAGGTCCAAGTCCAAAATTTTAGGTCAGTTTTAGTTCTGGTCAAAATTATTGACCTAATTTGTTCTAGCTAATTAATTGGGTTAGAGTCAAAATTTGGCCTCATTATCTTCATAAGAAATGTTATACTATGTCTAACATTTCCAATGGTTCAAGAATCAGGTCATTCTGACCTTCCTAGAGTGAGTTATAGCCATTTAAACATTTACTGTTCATATGCTCATTTTTCCAGGTCCAATATGTGGTCACCTGGATTCAAGCAATTTTTAGGTCATGTTAGGTTCAATTTTTGGGTAGGGTCTCTATATGAAAAATGTGGCTTTATGTCCTAAGTTTCATCTCCAATTGGCTTCACACCAATTGGAGTAACATAGCTCTATTTATGGCCATATTTATGTACTGGACTCAAGGTCCAGAATTTCCAGCAATCCAATAACCATCACTTTCTCAATTCTATTCATCAATTCTCAATTCAAAACACACTAAATGACCATAATTAAGCATTATAAACATCAATTGGTCAACATTTCTCAAAACCCCAATTCTTACCAATATCCTAATCTTTCATTTTCCTAATTTCATACACACATGCAATTCTCATGCAAATCACCACTCAAATCATGTTCACACCATCATTTAGGCAAGATTACATGTTCAATTCCATCAAATCACCTCAAAGTATACTCCCCCCCATGGCTGGCCTTATTTTTACTCCCTCCATACATGTATGTTTTCTTCAATTTCTTAACTCAATTCTTCAAAATTAAACTTAATTTCAAGAAAGGAAGTGAAAAGGAAGCTAGATGGTTCACTTACCTCTTATGGAGTTCTTCCTAAACTTCTTAATTTTCAATTTTTTTTTGAATTTCTTCCTCTAAACCTTCTCTTTGATGCTAGATTAGAGGTTTTCTATTATTTTTGTAGAGAAATTATGGAGAGAATTGGAGTTTCAAGAGGTTGAGAGATGTAACAATGGAGGAAATGAAATGAGGAGAGAGAAGAGAGAGATGGCTAGCCTAACTAACCAAGGAAGAAGATGGTTTTTGCTTTTTAATTTTTTTCTTCATTTATATATAATTATCCCCAAATTTATATAATTTAAAATTATAAAATCAATTTGGTCATGCTTACCTCATGCTTATGTCATAAATCCATTAAAATTTGGAATTTCCTTTTCTTTTTCTTTTCTTCCGCTACACCTCTCCATCTTTAATCCATTTTTCAATATTTTAATTTCCTACCTTTTAATGGACATTTAGGTCAAAAGTCACCTGTAGAAGTGAATTGACCAAAATGCCCCTCGTTGGTTCAATCCATCTTCCTAATAATACTTGGTAACTCTTTGAGTTCTGATTCACTTATTTGAGCTTATTCTTTTTTATTTATGTCGTTTTCTAGTTTCCAATATTTTTGCAATCATCCCTTGACCTAGGGTGTCATAGGGTCCCACACGAATTTAGGGTAGCAACTGAGCTCGCAGTCGCTTCTTGGGTCGATCACCCATTGCTGGGACCTCGACTCATTTAACCGATTAGGCTTTGTTTTTCTTATTTCCATTTCACCTTGATTTGATTTCTATTAATTTTTATTTATAGCTTTTTTAGATAACTTAGATATTGTATTTGGGTTTGGAACCTCCCACGGAAAAGAAATTTGCTTATCTGGGAATTGGAGTCTCCCTAACAATTACTACTTGTTATTAGTTCTGTTCAACTTTGCACCTCTAAAGAAGATAGATTGATTTGGAAATCAACTTCCAATGGGATGTTTTCTATCCACTCACTATATAAAGATCTTATCCATGCCTCTCTTCAGATTATTGAGAATTTTCCCTTTGAATGGAATTGTATAGCTCCTCCAAAGACTGAAATGCTGGTATGGTTTGTGTCATGATAGGCTATGCACTAGGGATTGGTTTTCTCACATAAATATTCTTAATCAATCCCAAAATGTTTGTGCTCTCTACGGCGAAGAGAAAGAATCTGTCAATCACTTATTTATGCACTATCGGATTTCATGGTTATTTGGGTTTGGTTTTTTAAATGGTGGGGAATTCAATTGTGCATCCCAAAATCAGTTGCCAAGCTTCTCCAGGAATGGAAATCCATGTCTTTTAGGCAATTCCAATGTAAATTATGGTGGACTCTCTTTTATGCCATTGTTTGGCCCATTTGGATTGCCCAAAATAATATCATTTTCAGTGGCTCTAACTTTGATAGTATATCAGTATGCTCTGTTATCCTATTTCGAGTATCAGTTTGGCTAAAGGCATTAGATTCCAACTTCCCATACTTAGGCTTACAAATTCTTTCTAATGTTGAAGCAATAAAATCATGGTTGAATCCTCTTAAATCTTGGCCCTTAGTTGCTTAGAGCCCTCCTCTAACTTCCTGCATCAAATGGAATGTGGATGGGTCTTCCTTGGGGAAACCGAGTTGCTATGCCATTGGTGGAGTCTTTCGAGATTCATGTGGATCTTTTCTTTGTGTTTTCTCATGCCTAGCAAGAATTAAAGAATCTAATGTTGTAGAATTAAAGGCTATTTTGAAGGCGCTTGAATTACTGTCCCTTTTCCCACAAATATGCTCTGATGTAGCAAAGATCGTCATTGAGTCAGATTCTATGAATGCAATTTATTAGGTCACTCATCCAGATAGAGCACCTTGGAGAGTGAATTGGATTCTAAACGCAATTCTTAATTGTTTGAATTCTCTTCCCTCCATCACTTTCTGCCATGTTCTTCGAGAAGCTAACTATATTGCAGATAGTTTAGCTAAGCAAGTCTTGCTAGATTCCATGATTTTGTGGCTAAATTATGATTTGTTTCTATTTTATTTTTAGGGTGTTATTGGTTCTGAGATTAGAATGGTGGTTGGGCTTTGCAGTAATTTGCTGTTGTGTTTCTTGTTGGCCTTGTCTTATAGTGCTATTCTGTTAGTATGGATGATTGCATCCTTGTTGTTCCCTTGTTTTGCTTTTTGGTTTCCTTTGGTCATTTGCTTGTTATTGATGGGGCTGTTTTTTTTTGCTATTGGCATACTTTAGGGCTGCTGCTATCTTCTGCTATGTTTTTTTTGTGTTATTTATCTTAGGAATTAGCTGTTTGAGATAGTTTTCGTGCTTGTCTGTTAGTTGTAGCTGGTTTTGGGTTCTCTTTTCTATCTTTGGTCCATTCTAGTTTTGTGTATCTGAATTTCTTTCTTTGTGCTTTTGTAATGGTTACTTTGGTGTTTTGGTAGTTTCTTCTGAGGGGTTTTTTCATCACCATTAGAAGTTAGTTATCTAGGATGGGTGTAATGGGGTTGGATTGTTGATCTAGGGTACTTCTTTTGGTGGTTTTTCCCCTTTCTTCTCATTAATAAATTTTTTTGCTTATCAAAAAAAATAAAATGATAATCTCACTTAAAATTGCTGCTATATTTATATTCTATATTTTCTTCCATATTTACTAGTTAACTTTAAAAGATCACAAATGTTTAAAAAGATTTTAACTAAATTAAATTAAAAAACTATAAAAAAAATTGCGCATTGTTCTTAATAAATTAATAATTATCCAAATTATTATATATTTTTTTATTTAAATTACCATTATCAATCTATATTATATATAAATATGGGAAGAGAGGGAAACATTAGCTTTGTCAAAAATACCCATAGTGATTTATTAATATGACAATAAAAGAAAATTTAATTGCCCGTTAAAAATTAATTTATTTTAAATTTTTATTATTTAAATTAATTTTAGAGTTTATATAAATTTAAAATTTTTAATTCTATTTGTAATTAAATTCTATTTAATTAAGTTTTTTATTATAATTCAAAATAAAATTTTATAAAAAAAAACTAAAATCTGAAATTATTTTTATAAAAATCGCTGCTTTCTTTTTCTTAAAAAAATAGTTTGTTTTGTAAAAATTAAATAAAAAATAAAAAATTCACTGTTGTTAAAAAAATTTGATATTTTTATAAAATTTAACTAAAAAATAAAAATTTACTTTTTTAACTTTCTATTTTCTAATATATTGAAATTGAAATGTAAAATGATAATTTTATTTTTAATGACTTTTGCCAATTCGTAATTAATTATTAAAATTTATTATTTTATTTTAATGTATGAAAATACAATGATAAGAGAATATATATTAATAGTGTCCTTGTTTACTTAAATGCAATACTTAAACAATTGAAGAACTAAAAAGACGGGATTAATTATTTAAATAATGTTTGATTAAAAACATTTTGCTAAAATAATGTAAATTTGAAATTATTTACAAATATAGTGTTTGCTTGTGAAAACGACAAATGAAAAAATAATTTCATTGTTTAATCAATAACCACAAAACTGCCTATACAAGAAGCAATTTCACTAGTAATAATATCACGTGTCAACGTGTGTAGAGCTTAGGTACACACAAAATTGCTAGTCAAATTGACATTTTCATAGTGTATCAGATTATTTATGAAAATACCAATTGAAATGATATTTTCTTAAGCATACATTAGAATATATCAGAACTTTGGAACACGTAAAATGGAAAGAATTTATTCTCCAACGACACACTAAATCTTCAATGCAAATTTAAGTTCCTTCTCCTCTCCTCATAATGCAGATTTTATAAATATGAAGAGAAGATTGTAAAGTTTTTACAGCTCTCTTATTGCTTTCATGTTAGATTTTTTTTTTCTCTCTTCTCCCTTGTACAATAATTTTTTTAATTCTTCATATATTTAGTTTGATTAATGTATATAGGTTTCTTTTTTTATAGAACTTATTATGTTATATTTATTAATTTTATATCTATTGATTGTAATAAATAAACATATAAATATTTATTTTAAAATTATTCCTTAAAATGATAATTAATGAATAGTTTCAAATAAATTAAGAGTATTGCAACTATTTTTTATTTACATTTTTATCATGAGTGTAATTATTATTTTTTTTTATTTTAGTTGTGCTTTAAATTGATTTATAATATCACAATTCAAATTTCATAAAATATGACAATTTTATCTTAGTAGGAAATTCTTACCCTGCTTTAAATTAATGGAAATTCTTACCTGTCAGTGTTTGGTGTTTTTATTATTTGGAATTTTGAGATTAAGGTGTTTGGTGCTTTCACTATAAATTTAAATATTGCAATTTGGAGACTTTAGATATTTTTATAATGAGTTTACTGTAAATATTTTTATGGTTTTAAGGCGTTTGTTGTTTTTATTATTTGGAATTCTAAGATTAAGGTATTTGGTTCTTTTACTGTAAATTTTAAATATTGTGATTTGGAGATTTTAGATCTTTTTATAATGAGTTAACTGTAAATTTTTTTATGATTTTAAGGTGATTGGTGTTTTTATTATTAGGAATTCTGAGATTAAGGTGTTTGGTGCTTTTACTGTAAATTTTAAATATTGTGATTTGGAGAGTTTAGATCTTTTTATAATGAGTTTACTATAAATTTTTTTATGATTTTAAGCTGATTGGTGTTTTTATTATTTGGAATTCTAAGATTACAGTGTTTGGTGTTTTTATTGTAAATCTTAAATAAGACTATGAAATCCAATTACTCTATGACATTGTGATTTGGAGACTTTAGATTTCTTTATAATGACTTTACTACATCTACAGTGCATATATTCATGTTTGGTGCACAGGTTTCTTAGTAAATATTGTATCTGTAGTGTTTGCCATGTCATGTCTGAGTTCTCATATGCATTTTACACTAAGTTAATTGGATTTGATAGTCTTAACTTACGGTAATTTAGTTTGTGCACGTATTTGTTTTTTAATGTTTTAGTTTCTTGTTCAACTACGGAAGCAAGTTGTTTATGTGATATTGAGGAAGAGGTGGACTGAAAGTATTTTACAATTTTAATACGAATGTCTTTTTTCTTAAGTTTTTGTGCATAATTGTTAATAATATGATAAGTATTGTTTAATAAAGTATAATATTCTAAATCTTTTTCTTATAATTTATTTTTAAAGGTATTAAAGTAATTTTCATCATGCCTTAAGATTTTGGAGTTCCAAGATTGTGTTTCTATGAGTTGTTGTAGAAGTGTTGTATTTTTAAACTTCTTGTTTTTATAATTTTTTTATTTAATTTATTATCATTTAGCATGTATTGTGATAAATATTTTTATCATATTTTGTATATTATGTTTATTTGAATTATAAAATCTTTTATTAATATTTAGTATTATGTTGTTTATTGGCTGAATTTGCAATGTTTGGATTTGGGTTTAGTTGGGTTCGAGTAGTATACTAGTATTAGTAATCAGATTTGGGACGAATTCGAATAATATAATATATATTTTATTCGGATTTGAGATAAATTCAAGTACCACATGTATCATACAGGATGGAGTTTAGATATTTTAAAATTTACGAATATCCAATCCGTTCACATCCTAATTATGATACCCATATGCGTATTATTTTGATTTATTTAATTGTTCACATATTTTATGTTTTGCCCACCTTTTGTTGAGCATAAATTGCATGCCTTCTACATATGATACAGTTTCGAGTTGTGAGTGGAGGACGATTAATGTGGCCCTATCTTCTGATAATTAAATACATATGCTAATATATATATATATATATATATATATATATATATATATGAACACATCTCTCCGACTTGCCATTTATGATTTTTAGAAACACAAAATGCAAATCGTATTATGGAATTGCCAAATGTTAATAGTTTATACAATCAATTGCTAAAATTAGAACTTCATTATTGAATCTAAAAAGCAAAAAAGTTTAAGTGTCTTGGTATAATCCTGATTGAGATTTACGAGTAGGTTGGGCATATCCAGAGGCTGATTCTTCGGGATCCCACATTGAATATAAAATGTATGTGTGTGAATTATATAAAAATTAAGACTCTATTAAAAATTAAAACTTTATTTCTATCACTAATCTGCATGTACATGCGTTCTATCTATTAAAAAAAATGATGCCTTCTGTATATAGAAGCGTGAGGCAGGAAATTGTGTAATCGAAGTGGGTTTGGGCTTTCTTTGAAAAAGCATTAACAATGCTTCTAAAAAAAGTTATTGGGTTTTGGGTTGGGCTCAACTTATAATATGGAAAATAAGTTGCAAGACAATGCCTGGTATTATTAAATAACTTAATAAAACATAAAAGGATAATCTTCCTCTAAGGAAAATGTTAATAATACACTATTATCAAGGTGTACATTTTTCACTCATTGTTTTATATATAATAATTTTTTATATTAATAAATATTTAATTATTCATAAGTAAATAATTTTTAAAATAATCCTTAAAAAAAATTAGAAAAGCATTAAATCTATGAAAGTTATATATATATATATATATATATATATATATATATATATATATATATATATATATATATTACACGTTTATTAAAAAAATTATTTTCCATATTAATTTTTGTATAAATATAGAAGTTGAGCACTTTATATTATATGCCAATTAAATAAGTCACAAATGGGTATGGATACTTTATAAAATGTAACATAAAATCATCCATATTAATTAAAAAAAAATTACTTTGAAAGATTATAATGTGTATTTATAAAAAAAATAATTATTACTTTTTTTATTTTATTCTTTTATTTAAAGATAAAAATAAGAGATAATATAAGCTATTAATATGTAAATCTGTTTTAAATTAGATTTAAATTTTTTTTATTTATAAAAAAATCACTTAAAGGTATTTTAGTTTTTTTTATAAATTATTTATTAAATTAATTGGATACTAATAAATTAAATTGTGGAAATAAATACTTCTTTCGTGAAAAGGTTAATAAGCCTATAATTTAAATGCAAGTTGTGAGAATCACCTTATATTTTTACAATGCCCCATGAAACAATGCATGCATATGCACTATTGGCTTCTGCCGATTGCCTAATTTCGATGTGGATGATAAATGAGAATAAATAAATAAATAAAGTAATTCTTTTTCAGTTATATATAGCTTATATTTTTGGCAATTTTGCTGGTCGGCGGGAGGGAAATTCAATAGCTTTAAACAGATTTTTAAGTTATGTACTCAGTCTGAGAAACTGAGTGTTACTGATTTCTTTCTCTGTTTCGTGATCAATTTGGAGGATATTTTAATTACATGTGGTTGTAACTATGCAATATCTTTGATGTGCTAGAAGACGTTGTCAACTATATTATTTTGGAAAAAATATCAAATAAGTTCTGTTAGCATAATTACAGTAATTGGTATGATTATAGGAAATTTGTGTAGCATAATTATAGTAATTAATATGATTATAGGAGATTTATGTAGCATAATTATAGTAATTATTATTATTGTCTAAATTAACTCAATTAGCATGATTATAGGAGATTTATATAGCATAATTATAGTAATTATTATTCTTGTCTCAATTAGCTCATATTCTTATGTATAAATAGATGTAATATCTCTGTAAATAAGATACAAATAAATACACAATATTTTTATTATGAGATATTTTTACTTAAAATTTAAAAATATTCTGAGTTATTTTTTTAAAAGATATTACATGAGAAATTTAAATATATTTATTTTAATAGCCACTTAAAAATATATAAAATTACTAATTGTAATAATAAATTGTTATTGTTTTGAAGAAATTGCGAAGTTTTACAATATATATTTAATTTTGTGTGTGTGATAGTAAAGGAGGACCATGTCCTCAATCTTACTTGCAATGTTCTCACTCTTACTTAAACAATTTTTATGAATTTTAAATATATTTTTCTTTTCTTAGAAATTTTTAAATTTTTTCACTATTTTTTTAATGCTTTGATTGAATTAATTAACGTATTTCTTCTAATTTTAAAAGTTAATGTTTATTTATCATTAATTTTGACTTTGAAAATCTAACAATATTAATTATATCATTAAATATTTAAAGTTCATTGTATATTCCTAATTTTCTATCTTATGATTTTAATATTTAAAATTTTAAATATATAAAATATATTTAATAAAATATTTAATTAAATTAATTTAATAAATTTAATGTATAATTTATAATATATTTAATTAATATATTTATGTTTATCACAAAATTATTAAACTCGCATAATACACCTACTAAGCAACTTATTTTTTATTATGTTCTACATATAGGTAATTTAATCAAATTATAGCAACCCTTGCATCATATTTAGGCACCCCTTTTCATATGAAATCCTCTTTAATATTTAGAATTTTAAATATATAAAATA
This sequence comes from Hevea brasiliensis, assembly GCF_030052815.1. NCBI lineage: Eukaryota > Viridiplantae > Streptophyta > Magnoliopsida > Malpighiales > Euphorbiaceae > Hevea > Hevea brasiliensis. Next base: position 15,223,919 of record NC_079498.1, read on the forward strand.
TACGTGATGAAATATATAATTAAACTAATTTAATAAATTTAATATATATTTGATAATATATTTAATAAATGTATTTTATTAATAAAATATTATATATTTTTTTAAATATATAAATTAAATTGATAAGCCATGCTTATCTATTTTGCATTTCAGTTATAGTATCTATTTTAGTTATTGTTATAATCATATTACTAACATTATGTGCGTATTACGTTATATATATACACACATACCAAATATGCTGCCTTAATTGACGAATAAAAGTTATTCTTATGTATTTAAAAATATTAATTATAATGATGATATTTTAAAAATGTAAATAATATTTATACATAAAATTTTATTTACAATACATTTATAATATTATAAAATATTTAGTATTAAAAAATAATTATATGTGAAATTCTTAACTGTACATGCAAATTATGTTATATAATTTGTAATTTAATTTAATAAAAATTCATAAATATTTAATCATAATTATTTCATAACATTTTAATTTTTATGATTAAAATAATATTTTAAATATATAAAAATATCTATGTCCATATAATTATTTTTATATAAAAAATAAAATAAATTAAATTATTAATAATAGTAATCCGTGCAACACGCGGATATATTGCCAGTATATAAATATAATAAATTTATAATGCCTAGTTACTGATTATTATCTCAAAATATATTCTTAGAGGTAAAGACGAAGGACAAGATCTATTGGCTAATTAACTGTAAATCAAAATTGTTTATTAATTATAATTGTGTAATGTCTCAAATTTTTAAATAATTATTTTATGTATAAATTTTGATATTTTAATATATTAAATATTATGGTATTTGAATTTTTTGGATTTTTTGGATTTTTAAAATTGGATTTTTATTTTTCAAAATAATTAATTTCAATTATTTTTAAAAATTAATTTGAAAACATGTGACAAGTTTGAAAATATTTTTAGATTTCATAAATTTTTCTAAGTTTTTTATAATTTTTTTAAAATTTTTGGACATCATTTTGAATCCTAGGGCCGAGTAAAAATCAAATTTTAAGTATTTTGAATCGAACCGACTGAATTGAACCAGTCTGGATCTAACGGGTCTTCTTTTTCTTTCCTTCTCCTCTTCGCGCCGCCCTGACACTCTCTTTTCTCTCCCTCTTTTCTCTCTCCTCCCCCCCATTACCACCGACTACCACCTCCCAGCCTTCCTCCCTTACCGGAGCACCCCCCAATCCCCCGTCCTTGCCACTAGCAATCCTTTTTCCAATGAGAAATCGTTCTCCAATCTCCCCTTGCGCGCGCGCGACTTTTAAGCTTCCCTCGTTGTTTCCGGTGATTTCGGCAACCAATTGGATCAAGTTTTGTTTCCTTTTTGTTATACACTTCACAAGCTTCCCATAGACACCAATTTCACGAATTTTTATCAAGAAGTTTGTGCAAATCGAGCCCTGAAAGTTTTAGCCCCTTTTGACTTCCATGCAAGATTTCTCCCAAACCGTAAATCCTACAAAAAATCCAAAACCACCAGCGCATCCTACATGTCGAGAGCTTTGCAACGACAACAATTTAGAATTTCCCGACACTAAAAATTTGGTGGGTGCCACAAACTTGCCAGTAATTTTTTAAGTCTTTAATGAGTTTTTTTAATTAAATAAAATTATATTTAAACTCTTTGTATTGTGGGTTTCGCGTAAGTATTTTCGTTTAGAATAAAAATCCATAAAATATTCATGGGTAGCTAGAAAATTATAATTCTAACTGTAATAGTAGAATGTCATTGTTAAGGACCGTAGAGAATAATTATAGAATTTTTGGAGTTAATTTGGATCATTTTTGTAAAATATTAGTTTTAAACTAAATAACTGAATTGCGTATTTATGTGAGAATTGACTGGTTTAGCAGGCCCATGAGGGCATTGTGTTGTTATTGTGTTGTGGGCATGAGGTCTTTTGGATTAAGAAGTGTTAGTTGATAGGTTAGTTGAGTTGTTTTACAAGTTGGTAGGTCCTAGATACAGGAAAAATTCTGCTAGATTTTCAGTATAAATTTAGAGTGTTTTTTATTCTTTTATTATTATTTTGATTTTTTATTGATAAATTTCTTAAATAAAATTGCTTAGGTGATCCGAGTCAGTCTTCCTCTTTTTCTCAGCCGCCCCAGTAAGACTTTGATAATCTGTGAGTTTAATATTGATTTTATTTGTAATTTCAATATTATTAATTTATATTCAAGGCATGTTCATGCATTCACTTGTATGTATGTATATAATTAGTTAACTGTTAAGCATGCTCCTTTGCTACATATGTTATTGAATTTGTTTGTGGATGTCGCCTTAAGATAATATGTAGCTCTGTGTGTGTGTGTGTGTTGGTGTGAGTATGGTGTGGATATGGATATGATAGGACGAATAGTCGCAACTGTAGCTTGACTCGCTAGGATTCGATTCTTATATATGGATAAGTCATGGTGAGCACGACTTTGAATTGATCTCGCTAGCCCTCGCACTTGGATTATTAAGCGAAAGTTTAGCTTGAGTTAACCTCGCTGGTAGGTATTGGATTAAGAGAGTTACATAGGAGATCAGCTCTCATATATGTATTGATATGACACATGGGTGTATGTGTGTGTGCTCTAAATTATCTTTTGTGCGAATATTAGTTGAATTGTTTGAACTATGTGAACGTATTGCATTTCATACATAGGAGTGCATTAGATTTAAATAGTTAGAGAAATTATATTTAAAATCAATATCTTACTCTCTGAGTAGAACGCTCATCCCTATTCAACTATTTTCCCTCAGGTGACAGGTAGCTTTTATTTGTGATTAACCTGTTTTCTTTTCCCACACATTTAAACAGAAAATATTTTGATTTGCTTCTATTATCTTTTATTTAAATCTAAAACTCCGCATGAACTAATAGTTGTATTTTTTATTTGGATTGTAGCAACTAAGTTCTAGAGTTGTAAAAATTAATTATGTGATATTACATAAATGTATGAGATGTTTATTATTGATGATGAAGAGAGATGAGTTGATATATGTAATTTAAGATTTGTAAGGGTGAGTTGAGTTTTTCATATTGTTGATGTTATTTGTTTATAGATTGGGTGAGTTAATGCTCCTCATTAGATAGTCTAATTTATAGCCGGACTCTCTTAATTTGTTTTCTTGAAATTGGGCTACCTTAATGGGTTTTAGGAATGGATTATAAATAATTATACTTACTACAAGTTTCGGAAACCTTATACTGACCTAAGTTCTAGTACTGATCCTGCTTAGAAATCAGGTCATGATAAATCGATACCTATAATCAATGGAAATAATGAGATTTATATTTATTAACATCAATTAATTTTAATTTGACAATATTAAATTTATTTTTAAAATTATGAAATTTTTAATTTAAATTCTAATTAAAACTCAATAAATAAAAAAAATATATAAGTCAATTTATATAAATTAAGGCTACATGGGTCTGAAATCTTAATAATAATAATAATAATAATAATAATAATAATAATAATAATAATAATAATAATAATAATAATAATAATAATAATAATTTTTAGGCTTAATAAAAAAAGCCAAATCTTTGCATATTTATACAGTATAATGTTTAAATCTTAGTATAATTTGTTAGATTTTTCAAATTTTGTAAAAATTTTATCTAAAATTTTTAAAATTTTAAAAAAATTATAATAACTAATAGTTTTACCCACATGCAAATTATTTATTATTTTATTTTATTATTTATTTGAATATAATAAATACAATTTAAATTTATTTCTCAAATAAAAAAAAAAGCCATTTATGATTTAAAAGATATTATGCAAGTCTCTTTCTCTTCATTTTGAAAATTTGATTATCTAATGAAAAAAACTATAGAGACCCTTAAAATTTGTAAGGTTCATAAATTAATCATATTATTATAAATCAGTAAATTGGTGATTCTACTAAGAATGGATAATTAAGAAATGATATTGTATTATTAATACAATTGTTTAGATAATTATATTTTTTAATAATTAATTTATAACAAATTAAGTAAGAAAATTTTCAAAGATTAATAGTATTTAATTTTAAATTTTAAAATAATTTGATTAATATATTTTTAAAATATATGCCACGTGATAATTTTTTATTGTTATTAAGTCAGGTGGCTTAATTTTGTAAGCCCTTTTAAATCTAAACTTAGATACTTTTGATAAACAAAAACTCGCTCAAATTACATCTTCGTCTCGTCGATTTCCAACTTTCTTTCTGACTGAAATGCCCTTGTCACTCCCACCCAGCGCAAGTTTTGGAGACTAGAGCTTTACGTACTCAGATGAAGGGCGAATCCTACTATTGCTATGATGGCAATTAACTGACTCGCCAAGTTACCATGCATGGTCCACCCTAGTCCGGTAGTCCCGATTCTGGACACTTGGCAAGCTTTAATTTAAGTGATAGCTGACGTCAGCGACATGGACATGGTGTGTATATATATCTTCTTTAATTTCATTTTCTTGTCATCCAACTTCACCACTATTATCAAATTATTTCTAAACTTTTTTATATATCTATAGTGCAATAAAATTTTTAAATATTTAATTAAATTAATAATTTATATTATACTCTCCCTTCACTAATATCAAATCTCATTTCATTGTTACTTGATACTTAGAAAAATTCTTATACGCATTGGATATATATATATATATATATATATATATATATATATATATATATATATATATATATATTCAACCAATAAAAAATTTAATAAATTATAATTTTAAGTGAATTTTATTATGATTTTAGATAAAATAATTATAATTTTATATAATGTGATGTCTGTAAATTGATTGGCATATATACTTGGATGTAGATAAAACTCACTTTTGATACTTAATAGTTGTTAAAATAAAATTATAGAAGGGTTGGTGAATATTGTAAATTTTGATTTTCAATTATAGTTATAAATAAGTCGAATATGAAATTAAAAATTTGATTAGCAAAAATAAAATAAATTTTAATAATTTTAGAAATTTAATTAATGATATCAAGATTTAATTTGAATTAGATTACCAAAAAATGTATGAAGGCTTAATTTTTTTTTTTTAATACATTAAAAAGCCATAATTTGAACTCCGGTTGATGGTTGATGATGTGGGGATTCAATTATTGATTATAATTTGCCTTTATTCATTAATTATTAGGTTGAGAATGCATTGGACTTGGACTACACCAACTAAGGCAAAATTCACTTAACCATTTTCCAGTAGGACAAATTTGATTGAGATGGGTGATTAAAATTGAAAGGGAAAAAAAGGGGGAAAATTCAGTTTAACCATTCAATTGGTTCTCAGTTGATGGGTGACAGTGATAGATTAGAATTAACAACGAACCATGACAAGAATGTGACATCTTTTTTGTTTTACCTCTCCATCAAGTCACTGATTGGCTATCAGAACTTTTGTTGTGTTTTAAAAAATTTAACAATAAAATAATTTAATTTATTTAAAACATTTAAAATTATTACAATTTGATTTTTAATAAAAATGAATTTATTTAAAAATTTTGCAAAATTTTAATTAATTTAATATTTTAATAAAAATTTTAAGTAAATTTTTCATTTTAGTTATATTTATTTTTACAAACAAAAATAAAATAGAAAATATAAAATATAAACATATTTATTTTATTTGTTATATTAGCAAAAGCAAAACAAATTATGAGGATTAAAATTTTATTTCCCATCTAAATACTAGATGAACTAGAATAAAATTAAAAAGGAAAATTCAAACAAAATACTAAAATAGATAACTTTTTTTTTTAATAAATAATTGCTCAAAGAATATTTTCTAAAAAATTATTATTTATGTAATTACCTTTTAGAAAGTAAACATATTTGAACAAAAACATGTAAAATATTTTATTAAATTTAATAAAACTTAACTAAAAAAATAAAATTTAAGTATATATAATCCATATCTAATATAATATGAAAATTTAAATAAGGAATAAATTTATAAATTGACTAAACTGTGCTTATATATTTTCATTATTTATAAATATATTAACTAATATAAATTAAAAAATTTTCAAATTTTCCTTATAAGAAAATATTAATTAATATATTATAAATAGATTGATTGTAATTTAATTTTAATTTAAATTCAACTAGTATTTATAAAAAGATATTTTACAAATTATTTTAAATTATTTTTTTATTATCTTTTAAATAATGCTAACATGAGAATTAAGAATCATAAATAATCTATTATATCCATATTTAAAAGAAATTGTCAACTAAATCCTATACTTTTTAATTCTTACTAATTATATTTATTGTTGGCATGGCGTAGTGTCGCTTTTAGTGAATTATCAGTTTAGTTAAAAGTAGGGTAAAATTAATAAAAATTAAAAAGTACCAATTTAATTAATAATTTTTTTTCAATATGAGTAGAATTATAAAAATTCGAAAAGTATAATTTTTTTTCCAATTATCCCTATTTTTTATAGTGTTTATTCTTTTATTGAAAAGCATGTCATTGAATTTAATGTGAAATAAACATATATTTTCTTTTTAATCTTTCTCACGGGTGTGTATTTATATAAACTTTCCTAAAATGCTAATTCTCTATTTTCTTTAATATATCATTTTATAAACTATAATTGTATATAAATATTTTTTACTGATAACTAAAAGCTTTATTTTAATATTAATATTAATATTTATTTTTATTTCTTTTAACAAAAAATCTTTATTATTCAATAATTAATAATTCTAATATTATTAATGCTCATAACTAAAATTATTTTTATTAATAAATTCTTATTCATACTATTAACTAAACTAATATTGAAATTAATATTTTAACTAATTAAATTTAATATTTTACATTAGTGTTGCACGTACTTAAAGGCTATTTCATATAAAATTTCGAAAATCTTATACATATCAAACATATTAAATATAAATATATAAATAAATTTTACTAGATTTTATGAAATTTATTTATCAAACAAGCTTTTATATTTAATAACAAAATTAGAGCATTTTTAAGTTGGGTGTAAGCCTCGGCCATTATTTTTTTTAGAAAATAAAAGATAGGACTTTAATTAAATGGAGATAGAATAACAAAATTTTATACTATTATAATTTTATATAAAAAATTTTTAAATAAATTCCTTATATAAAATATAATAGTAATTATCTTCATCTAAAAGACCTGATCATATTGACCAAGCATTTAATTTGGTTATTTCGCGTAAAGCACACTATCATTCAATTTCATGATCTTTCTACGAGCTCGATCTGAAAGCTATTTAATTTTAATATCTTCATCAAGAAAATCTATAACTAAGTGATCTTTTCTATGAGTTCGATCTGAAAACTATTTAACTTTGATATTTTTATCGAGAAAATCTGTATCATTGCTTTAATATCCAAATAATAAGGTAAAACATTTAATTTCATAATAAAAATGAAGAAAAAAAAATAAATATTCACGATAAAGAAAACAACAAATCGATCCTCACAAAAATATAAATATCAAATCATTATAAAAGAGTAAATATTAAATCTCTTAAGGGATGACAAATTTAGATTTATTAATAAGAATGTTGAGGATAAAGATAAATATATTCTAAAAAATATAAATTTAAAGACTTTTGGAAAAAAATAAAAAATTAACCATCAATAAAAATATTTATCGGCAATTCAAAAAGTTTATAAAAGGAAAAAAGAGAAAGAAGAGTTGAAGAGTTTAGGGAAGGAGGGAACCAGAAAAGGGGTAGCCTTGGCTGTTCATTCACCCTTTCATTGGTTTTATTTTTATGCATGGTAAACCATACAAAGTTTTTGCTAAAATAAACCAATAAAGTATATTTAAAGTATATTTAGTATAGTTCCTAAATATATATGATTACCTTTCACAATAAAAAGATTATTTATTCTCTTTGGTCCTTTATTTTTATTTTTAAAAGTTTTAAAATTTAAATATTTTTAAAATTAAAAAGTTTAAAAATATAATGAAAAGGTTACAAGATTTATTAACTATTTTAAGAAATTAAATTAATAAACATTAGGATACTAATAAAAATAAATAAAAAAAAAGATATATGACTTTTACACCAATTTCAGGGGCAACTTTTAGCAACTTCCATGCTTTTTTTTTAAAAGGATTATTTTTTTAATTTTCTTTTTCAAATTTTCATATGAATCCCAACCAAATTAATATTGTATTTTACCAAATCTAAGGACATTTAAGCAGGGTGTAACATTGATTTCTATTTTTCAAATTGATTAAATATATGTTTTATTACTTAATTTAATGATATTGAAAATGTTTCTAAATTTGTAAATTTTAAATTTAATTTTTAATTAAAATTAATTTTATAAAAATGTGTTTACTTTAATTATATTTATTATCAATAAAATATATATTAATTAACAATATTTTTGAATATATTAAAAGTTTTTATACTGTAAATAAGTCAAATTACTCATAAATTAGATTTCGCTTAGTATATTTATTTAATAATTAAATTTAAGATTAATTTTTAAGCTCTTTTAATAAATAAATTAAGTTTAAATTTATTAACACTCAATTTTTTTAGAGTTGTAAATTGATTTATTTTACAAGTTCATAAGTCATTTTATTTATAAACTTGTGAATTAATTCATTTATAAGATAATCAGCCACTCATTTATATTAATAAATTAATTTTAATTTTAATAATTATATATATATAAAATAATTGTTACAAATAAGATAATTATAAAACCAAAACCATAATAGTTAATATAATTTAATCGAAGGTGTTATTATTATTATTATTAAATTAATTTTAAATAATAATTAAAGTAACATATTTTATATTCTTGAAAAAATTTTAACTTATTTTAAATAAAAATTAATATAATTTTTCTTTATTTGAGAAGATTTAAAAAATTATATAATTTTTTAAAATATTATATAATTTTTTAAATTATTAAATTAAAAGCCTTTTATTATGTAAAAAAAAAATTTCTTTCCAATAAGCATATTTTCCAAATGAGAGGCTAAAAAAATTTGAGCCAAAAAGTAAAATACAAAGCAAGTTGAGGAATAAAAATAATAAAAAAAATAAAAAATAAAAAATAAAAAAAGGGGGGCGCACATGTTCCAAAAGTTGGTTGTCATTAAGCGAGAAAAAGGTTATCTCCGGGTAATGTAACAACCGCCCTTTGGACATTTCCTCATCTAGCTTCCTTTCGGATATTTCCTCATCTAGCTTCCTTTCCTTCACCCCGCCTCTCTCTCTCTCTCTCTCTCTCTCTCTCTCTCTCTCTCTTTTGTTGTAGCAATGGCTCAACACCATTGGCGCAAACCCGACAAATTCAATTCTATGTACCCACCATCTTCCTCTCCTCAGAACACAACGGTCCCGACTGCTATAACCAGGTATGGTTCAGCCCCAGGTTCGTTTTTAACCAGGGCTGTCGATTCCGTCATTGGGTCTGACCGTGAATTCTCTGCCTTGGGTTCTTCTTCGCCTTCGTTAGTGAGTCATCAGTACTTCTCTGGTGACTCGTCCTCGCTCACCTCAGAGTCAACTTGCAAAGTCAACTCATCCAGCGATCCAAGGCCGCCGCCTAAGAGCAGCGCCAGTGGTGGGTTGCAGAGATCGTATGGGTTCAATGAGATTAGTAGTTCTTTGGTCAGGCAGAAAAGCTCGCCCGCTGGTTTTCAGTCCCATCTTTCTGCCGAAACTGGTGCGTTTTCTATCTTGTTCTTCATCTTCTTTTTGGTATGAAGGCTTAGAAGAAGTGTGTGAATGACGTTTATACCCCTTGGAATGGATGATTCTTTGAAATGTGAGTATGGGTAGTTTTGTACTTTGATTAATATTGCGGGGAGACGAGTAGGCTTAGGACATTTCCACATTTTCTTTGGTTGAGTGGTGAATGAGTACACAATGTGTCTGTTTGTTGGTTGTTACTTGTTACTGTTGCCTTCCTTATTCTTTTTCATTAAAAAAATATTTATCCCTAATAATAATTTTTTAAAATAATAATAATAAAAAATTAATCTAATGAATTTACCCAAAAATCTTGTAATTTTAGTGTATTAGTCTTTGTTTAACTTCCTTTTTCTATGAATTTGAGCGCTGAGTGACTTCAATAAGCTGGATTTTATATAGTCGGAAGGATAATTCCAATTTGTGTCATTAAAGCTAATGTCTTTCGATAGATGGGCGCTCTTTTTTTTTTTTTTTTTTTCAAATGACAGATCTGTCCTTGCTTATCAGTTTTGTTTCCGTCTATGGCTAGGGATACTTTCGAACTTTGACTTGGTGTAATATATATATATTTTTTAATTTAACTAAAGACGAATCATAGGTTTGATGCATTGAACGAATATTATTTACATTTATTTTTTATTTTTTAATATAATTAATTTTAATTGAAATTTAAATTTAAGATTTTATAATTTTAAGATGACTTAAATATGATTAAATTAAAACTCATTAATTATAATTTTGTTAATTATTTGCTTTTTTTGGATGTTATAATTATAAATTTATTTTTATAAAAAAATAATTTTTAAATTAAATATTTATTATAAAATTTATGTAAAATTAATTAATATATATAATTGAATTAATAAATATATTAATTATATTATGAATTTTATAATAATATTTAAATTAAAAATTATTAAACTTATTATTATATAAAATTAATTTATAATATTTATATAATAATAATAATAATATTATTATTATTATTATTATTATTATTATTATTATTATTGTGATGTCAATTTTTTCCCTTGGAAGATTCGGTGGTATTGGAGATTCTGTGGTCTGTCTAGTGGAGGATAAGAGTCGAAGAAAATATATGTCAAGTTGTATATTAATTTAAAAGACAAAAGTACCCTCATGTGGAATAACTTTAATGGGCTAGAGTTATAGGAATATTACTGTAGATAGTCACGTGGGGCAGAGGAATAGGGAGTGGACTGGGGTCTCCATTTACATAGTAATTTTTTTTTTAAAATTTTCTCAGTCATTTTTGTTTGTTTGTATGTTGGTGGCTTGTTTATTACCTATTATTTAAGCTTAAGAGAATAATTAATTAATTAATTAATTAATTAATTAATTTTGTTTAAAAGAAATACATCTTCAATGATGGCACATGCAGTATATTCTCTGTCTCATTTCAAGTAATATTTAAAAAAAAATTTATCTTATTTTATTTATTATTTCAAAAAATTAAAGGAGTATTAATTTTTTAATTTTAATTTTATTTATTATTATTCTCAAATGCATATTTTTCTTTTTATTTTCATATTTTAGTTAATTATTAGTTTTTTTATATAAAAATAAAATTATTAATTATTTTCTTAATTTTTATAAAAAATTTTAAAAAACACATTTGAAATGGGACAGAGGGAATAATTATTAGATGCCTTCAGAGTATTAAATTTTAGTAATCCTTATACTAACAGAAATATAAGTCCTTTTATATTAACGAAAAATGAATATGAGTGAGGAAGTATATGTTCGAAGGTATTATAAAATTTGTCAAAATTGTTAAATGTAAAAAGAAAGAAAGAAAGAAAGAAAGAAAGAAATGGTTTCATTAGATCTTTTGTTTATGGAGAATCATTAAGTGAGAAATAACTTATTCTATTGCTTATAGGATAAATTAGGAAGAGAAAATGTGAAGTCTTTTAGTGGTTTGGTTGAGTGATGACATGCCAATTGGACCTATCTAATAATTGATATATATATATTTTTTTTTGTCTTTAGATCTAATGAAAATATAAAATTAAAAAAAAAAGGTTTGAAGTCTTATTTTATTGATTCCGGTTGTGGATTTAATTAGTGTCTAATTGTTTAATTTGTTAATATGGGCATTAATAACCTGTTCACATGTGAAAAATTAAAATAATGTTTTAAAAAATTAAAAAAAAAATATAGATTTGTGCTTATATGTGCTAAATTTTTAAATAGAGAATTGAAAATTTAATTTTCTAATTTTTTTTAAAATTTAACTAAGATTTGGAAAATAGTTTTAAATTATTTTCCGTTGTTTTTCTTTATAATAAAAGTTATATTTTTCAATAGAAAATAATAAATTTTATATAATCAAAATTATTACAATAATTATAATTGAATAATTATTTTTAAAAAATTATTTATAATAATAATGAATTAATCATATTATTATGAAATAAATGAAATAACATATATTAATTAAAATATTATTTTCTATTATTAACCTATGAACTCATTTTTCATATATTTTTATTTTTTATGAAAAATAAAATTTAAAATTTTTCTAAAAAATGAAAAACAAATTGTTTTTCACAAGTAAATAAGGATATGTGAATTACAAGCTCACACCATATTGAAAGTGAGTTTATGTGACATGAAAGTCACTTCCTAGTGCATATAAAGTTATCAAATCAAATAAAATATGTTGTGGAATTTTTGTCATAAAAACATGTATATATATTTTTGATACTCTGAAAATTTTTAAAGGAATGGAATTATTAGAATTTGATCCCTAAACTTTTGCATTACAAGGCAGACACTGAATTATTGGTTCAATAACTCATAAATCATATATGTTGTATGAGGGAGTTCATCCCAAATATGCTCAATTCATAGCTGGTGTTAATCCCATTATCCCTTGTTTAATGTTCATATTAACAAATTAACAAGAATTTATTACCTTAAAAAAATTAAGAATAAAAGGTAAACAAGATTCGATTGTAATACTAATTAAATTTTATATTCTAAATTGAATATATAATAATTAAGAGTGTGTTTGGATCAACTTATGAAAATCAATTTATAAGCACTTAGTATTTATAAGCTAATTTGAGCTTATAAACATTTAAAATTTTAAGTAGTTACATTTTTTATTAAAATACTTATAAGTAACTGATAAGTCATTGATATGTTTGGTAAAAAATAGCTTCTAAGTATATTTATTATTAAAATTACTGAAAAGGATATTAAATGAGATTTATGTTAAAATTTTAAAAATTAAATGTGGATAATATAGTAAAATACTTAGTCAAATTAGTTTACAAGCACCAAAATAAAAAGTTGGGTCCCCAACTTATTTTTTTTATATTATAAGCTCAACTTATAGATAAAAGAATTGTTATAAATAAACAGGCTAGTCTATTTTTAGAGTTTAAAACAAACACCCTCTAAATTTGATGCCTCTTTTGGCGGAAGCAGGGATTCCAAAAGGATGCCTTGATATGCTTACATATTTTGGCAATTTTGCAACACATCTCCTTTGAAAAAACAATCTTTGTTCCCCTTACATTAATGGTGCTTGTATGTATCTTTAACCCTCCATTTATAAAGTAGAATTTTATAAAAGTTTAATTCAATTATTTTTTTTTAATAAAATCTTTCTGCTGGTTTAATTTTGCTCTGTTGGTTTAGTATTGTTGTTTCTGTTATCTGTGTTTGGAACCATGACGCTTTGTTGTTAATTTATATAATTAGTTATGTTTTGAATGGTGTTTTCTCCAAATATTTTTATTTAGCATACATCACTTAGGCAGGCTGTATGGGTCTAATGATTGAGTTTTAATTTGATGATTTATGCCAAGTTTTTCTTGTATTTATTATTATTATTATTATTATTAAATTTTAGGAAAAATATGATATTGTTATATTTAAGTTAATTAATATTATATCATAATCTAACAGCTTATGATAGCAAAGGTTGTTTGACCAATTCCTTGGAGAGGTTGTTTGACCAAGGGAAATGCCCAGTCCATCATTTACCTAATATACAAATATATGATCTATCATGTATTTAATAAGTAGGTCCTACCACTAAATCGAAGCAAGAAAAATCCATTTGAGAGATTTGAATTGGGAAGTTAGATTGATGCTGAAAACAGTTTGCTTCTTCCATAATCTGACTAATTAAGGTGAATGCCTATAGCACATTAGAAAATGAGTTCCCACATCAAAAACTAGTTTGGTCGAAATGAGTTGATATTTCACCTTCGTGTAGTAGAAATTATTTAAACCAATGGATCACTTTGGTACAAAGCCAAGGGGATGTTGCAACAATTATAGATACATGGACAGCTCTTAGAAGTATAAAAATGGGTTTCCATTATTTTCAATGCAAATTCCTAAATGAACTTAGCTGCCTACAGTAGTATTGCTATCTCTTAGCTCCAAAGTCTCTTAGATTTTTCTGTTGGATTAACACTTAGATGATTTGTGCTGGTTTAAATATTGGGTTTTAAGTATTGTGTATCCTTTTTGTCAATTCAAATAGCAGGTTTTTCAATTACACCAGGAAGTGGAGGGCATAACTCTCACAATGGCTCAACTGGTGACCACACGGTGTCAAGGTTGAAGTCTCAGTTGAGCTTTACCGGACAAGATTCTCTTTCTCAGATATCTGAAGTTAGTGAGAATGTTGCTGAAGGCGTCAACTCCAACAATGGCCACCAGAGTTCTTCTCATTCTTATTCTGCTGCTAGCTTTGGGATAGGATCCTGGGACAATACCAATTCCATTGTATTTTCTGGTCCACCAAGCAAACTAGCAAAGAACATTGATGGAGACATTTTTAACTGTCTCAATGGCTTAGAAACTCAGGTACTAGAACTTTTCCTGAAGACTTTCATGCATCAGGAAAATCAAGAAAGAGTACATAACTTCTCATGCATCTAAAGCTAATTGATAATTATATAAACAGCAATAGCTCTTCACAATTTATGCCCTCAAATTTTTTTTTTAATGTAACAGATATATAAATGGGTTTAGGAAAACTATAAATACATTATAGTAATGTAATGGGATCCAAATTCTTTTTTAAAAGAACAAAACGAAGAGGGAAGTGCAACCTTAGACTGACATTTAAAGCAGATATATCATATATGAATATTAATAGAGCAAACATGATGCTAACGGGCTTAAAAATTGTCTCAAAGTTATTGTTCAGTAAGTTTGTTGTGCTAGTACACATAGTTATTAAGGCGCGCCTCAGGCTCAAGATTCACCAGGCTCGAACCCTAGCGCCTTATGCGCTTAGGTGTGCGCCTTTGTTTTAGGCACAAGATTCTAGAAATGCATGCTTTCTTTATTTCTATCTTTAGCGAGCACTTTCATTGGCAAAAAGGACAACCACTTAAACTCAAACCAGCAAACCCAATTCAAGATATATGCCAAAGGAAAAAAAAGAAAAGCATCACATTTATTTGATTTTTATAAGTTTTTTAAATTTTTTACTTTTTGCGCTTCAACTCGCTCAGGCCCGCGCCTGAGCCTTGTGCCTTGCGTCTAGGCTCTAGGACTCCTTGGCGCCTTAGTGCGCCTTGAACCTTTAATAACTATGCTAGTACATATATCTGACTCATTCTTCATTCAGTTTAGCTTGCCGCAAACTAGTCTTGAGATGGCAACAGTGGAGAAGCTATTAAATATTCCTGAAGATTCTGTGCCATGCAAAATCCGTGCCAAGCGTGGCTGTGCCACTCACCCACGAAGCATTGCTGAAAGGGTTAGTAGATTCCCTTAGACAAGTGTATAACCAAATTTTTCTTTAAGGTTTTTTCTCAATTTTATTTTCCACGAATGACCTTTTGTCACTTCTGCTTTTAGAATATTAAAAAATTTTGTGTATGTACTTTGATTCATGTGTATAAAGAAAATGGCCTGCTTAATAAGGTTCTGAATTGCGGTTGCCATCTTTATTAAAACTGTTATATCAGTTCCAAGTTTTTAATATCCGGATCCTGATTTTGTTTTAGTACATTCAAAGCATGCAACCATTTTGAATGAGTACTGCATAAACCAATAAGGAACATGGCAGTATATTTTGGCTTGCAAACGTGTTGAGGGAGCCTCTTCTTTGCAGTTCTTATTTTCAAAAAGAAAAATTGCGCATCTCTATCTCTCTGTATTTTTTTTATTGTTTTCGGTAGACAAAATAATTACAAGTCTCTATTGAATGCCAGTTGCTTATGCTTGAATATATGGATGTTGCACAAAGTACTTCATGATATTATCATTTAGGATGGATAATGCATGATTGATTAATCATATTGCTTCGTATGTTAGATAATGGATTCATTATTGAACTTAATGTAATGGTTAAAGTATACAGTCTCTATAACACAACAGATGATATAGAACACTGCTTATACGTGGCAGTATTGATACGTTGTTCTTTTTCTTCTCACATATTTATAGAAGAATTATGACACATTTGTCTATTAAAGGAGGCTTTTTATTTTGAAATCAAGGTAACTTTTTGGCCTCATACTTATTCAATGTGTGTTATAGAGTTGGAGTTGGTTTCTAATTGGAGATTTGATTGGCTTAGGAACACAGTCATTATAGGTTATTTTGAAAGAAAGTCTCAGGCTTTTAAATTATTGGGAGCTCATATTGGGTTCAAAGAAGATGAGACTAATTAAAGGGAGTATCTGAAGTAGCTGAGAAATCAAAATAAGAATCAGAAGAGCACCATTTGGGACTATATATATATATATATATATATGATGGCATAAGGTGGAGAATAGTGAGATAGTCCACTAGGATGGGAGTTTGTGAGTGGACACAAAAGCAATGTTTTGATCAGAGATCATGGTCAAGCTATAGATCATACTCTTTTAGATATTCACTACTGTGTTGAGACAATTTGTCTGCATCATTACAAAAGATGGATTGCTATAATTTGATGGGCACAAGGCAACAACTCTGTAGATTGTCAGCTGGAGTGGTGACAGCAGCAACGGCTAAAACAGAGGAATAACTTGTAGTGTAGTCTGTAAGAGAACCTGAAGCAAAGACCTCGCATACGTACATCTTTGTAATAATACCTGCTCATTTGTACAGCAGAAGTTTGCAAAAATATGAGAAGGTGAATTGGGAAGAACCTAGTTCAGCGCTATTGTTCTTTCATTACATAATCAGGTTATTCTACTGATTACTCTGCACAGAAGTTGGAGGAATTTGTTCCTTTTGTTAGGTTAAGTGCAGAAGAGGATTTTGTTGTTCGTCTTCTTCTTCTATTGAGTGATTATGTTATTTGCAAACAATGCTACCCAAACTAACCTATTAGATGTTAATGATAGGAATAACCTAAAATGATGAGCTGAATGCCCTTTTCTGCCCTTTTTTTTCTCATTTTCTTGGGCAGGGATAGTTATAAAAAACTCAGAATAGTTTTAGGAGAATAATGGACCTGGCTACTAGTTTATGCTTAAAAGCATTATAGCATTTGCATGCATATTTATTGTATGTATATTTGCATGACTGTGGGCAAACATATGTTAATGTACAAAGTTGAGGATGCTGATTAACGAGTTGTGATTGCTTTTTGTGTTAATACACAGGAGAGAAGAACCAGAATAAGTGGGAGGTTGAAGAAACTACAAGAGCTTGTTCCTAACATGGATAAGGTAATATGGGTTATTCTTTTTCTTGTAGAATGGGATTATGGAGTGACATTTTGTTCACATCATTAAATTCCTTCGCTAGGTTTGGTTGATATAATGCATATGACGCTATTACTGATTTTTAATCAATATTTATATTATACATATGGAAAAAACGTACTTATATTTGCCTCATCATGAACTGAAAATACAAACATATTGGTTCCACTTTTTTATATGTGTATCTCACTACATATAGCATCTTGGATTCACCATAAATCAGTTATAGATAAGAATTTTCTATATATATTATCTTAGATCCACGATGGATCAAGTATAGATAAGAATTTTCTTGTATATATTAGCATGATTAATGTCCTAAACATTTTTTGGATCATACCCTTGATTACTTGTGTAATTTTTAATGTATATTTTGCTGAATCCCTCATTAAAAAAAATAAAATTAACCAATTAAATAAATTTGTGAAAAGTATATTCACTATTTCTAAATATTTGATAGTTCATCATTTTTAATCAAAGAAAAAGGGGAAAAGAAGATGACATAAAACATACATCTATGCTTTGCTAATTCCAAAATGATATCCTTAAGAAAATGTAGACAACTCAAAAAAACATGTAGATAATAATATGTTGAATTGACTTAACTCGTTCTTGCAGCAAACAAGCTATGCAGACATGTTGGATTTGGCAGTGCAGCACATCAAAGTCCTTCAAAATGAAGTTAAGGTGTGTAAACGTTCAATGATCAAAAACAAATGGAGGAAAAATAAGAGAAAAACAAATGAATTTGCCTAAATGCATCTGTTATATCTCTTGCAGTTAAATCAGTATTTGCTCGCTGCTGATACAATTATATTGCTCGCTGCTGATACAATTATATTGCTGGTCTTCCTTTAATTTTTGCTCCATCTATCTTGCAGAAACTACACAATGAATTGGAAAACTGTACATGCGGATGCAGGCCAACCACGTGACAGTCATTTTGGCTAACTGGGATTTTCATGAAACAAGTTTTTGATCCAAGGATTCTGAAGGCAAGGGGACTCTAGCCAAGGCTAGCTAATTTTGTTATTGCACCAAGTTTAACTTAATAATGCAAAGTAGAAGTTTAGATACTCTAAATTGTATATAAAGAATTTACATGGGTTAATTTGTTGTAACTCCGAAAAAAAAATGTGTGTAAAATGATTTTCAATTTCCACTTCTTTGAGCAGCCTGTGAAAATGCTTTGGTTTTTTAATTCAGGTGGCCTTTGAAAATGAAAATTGCATGTATTTCATTACTGGTTCAGCATTTGTGTTATTACTTACTTCACTAGCATCAATTGCTTATAGCGCAACCCTCCAACACTCGGGGCCAAGCTTAGCTCTCTCTCTCTCTAGTGTTTTTTTTGTTTTTTTGTTTTTTTGTTTTTTTTTTTCAGTGAGCTCTTCACTACAACGATTTCTATCATCAAATGTATAAAAATTATTATTGTAAGTTTATTTCAATAATATAAGGATTGTTATATGTTATTACTATAAAATTGTGATCATAAATATTTTACAATAAAAGTGTAATGGTAGAAAAAAAATTTATTAGGAGCAATAATTATTATAGTTATAAATTTTTAATAATAACAATAATTATTAACATATATTTTTTATGTATCATTAGCAACAATTATTTATGTTTTAGTTATATGTTAGTCTTATAGACAGTAAAATTAATGTTGTTATAAAATTTTCTACTAATTCTAACATTTGTTCTATGCTTTCTTGTTCCTTGGTATCAAGGGTTGTCGTCAACCCTTGTAACCCTTTCCCTCTCTTGTTCTTTTAGTTTTCTTCTAGTTAATTAAAAAAGTTTTTCTAGATCCATGGATTTTTTTCATGAGTTTGTTTAATTTCTTCACGTTTTGGTGGAGAATTGTTTCTATCCACTAAGTGAAATTTCACATATTGGAAGAAGAGTCATCTACATAGATCCTTGAAAATTTTTTTCTTAACCTAATTGATGGGAGCTGATTTTTGAGCAGCCATGAATTTCAAGATAAACTTTGCTGATATTACTGATTTGCGGATGGTAGAGAAACATTCATCCCATTTTTTTTTTTTTCCGAAGATCTTAAATATGACTTGCAACCACTTTTATAAAATTGTTATCCTGTCATGATTCAACCTTCCACTTGCAGCTCTATATGCTTGAAGACATAAATCAATGCTAGGTTTGATTAGAGGGATAAAAATTAAAAGGAAACCGCAAAAGCTAGTATGAGCAGTAGCTGAGTTTTCACTTTAGACTATTATTCTCCTGATCATGACTTTAAAAGGTATTTTTTTTTAATGTAAATAATGAATATTATTGTATTTTTGAACTAGCTTAAGGAGGTAGATTAATTAATGTGCCTGTAAAATTGGTCTAGCCTTCTAGGCACTGTCTAACATAGTTATTAAATATTATAGGATTAATTGCTAAAAAAATTATGAAATTTATTAATTTTTTAATTAAATCTTAAAGTTAACATAATTACTAATTAAACTTTTATGTTTGACTGATATTTTAAATTGACACAACCATCAATAAATTATTAGTATGTAGTGCTTGAGAGATAATTGTAATGACTTTTGTTTTGACTATTTTGATTGAGAGCTGTACTTTATAAGTTTGTTGATAGCTAATATTAATTGACAATTGATTAAAAAGAATAATTATTCTTTTTTCTAGTGATTTGATCCATCTTATTATGGCCCTGGAGAAACAGCTACCAACACATTTAATTTAGTAAAGAAGTGCTATTAAGGAGAAAGTTATAGAGTTAGAGGAAATTAACAACAAAATCTTTAAGAAATTGATGCAATTTAATGAATAGTGTGATTAAAATGATACACTAATTAATGATTTACAGAGCAAAGTTGAAGTATTGATAAAGATAAAAAGTATAACAGAATTTGACTTCTAATTTCTTGTTTGTTAAAATATATTAATGGTTTATTAACGATCAGGTCAATTTGAGATTTTAATCTAATGTAAAAATTTAATTAGCAATTATACAAACTTTAAGATTTGATTACAAAAATCGATAAATTTTATAGTTTTTTTTTTAGCAATTAACCCAATATTATACTTATTAATATAAATAACTAAACTTGATTAATTCATTTTTAATTTTTTTTAAATCATAGTCTTAATATTTGTTAGATTATATTTATATATATTAGTGGTGTTTTTATATTTTATAAGTAAATTATTAAATAGCATTAAAAAAGAATAAAATATAATTATTTCTATAAATTATTTAAAATTTTTATTAAGAATTAAAATTTAAATTTACTAATGTTGTGTAATACCAAAAATAATCAATTAATTTTATTTTTTGATTGCTTCATTCTTAATGTATAAATTTTTTATTCCACTTGAAAATCCAACCAATTTAGTGCCCAGGTTACTGATTCTTCCTATTAATTCTGTGGGTAACACTGTCATCAAAGGCATGTTTGGCATTGTTGTTAGAATTATTATTGAAAAAATTATTTTTTTAAATATATTAGTTATAGAATATTAAAAAATAATTTAAAATTAAATTTAATAAATTTCATAAGAATACTAAAATAATAAAATAATTTTTTTTAAATAATTTTTTTGATAATATTTAAAATAATATTTTTATTCAAAAAAGCAGTTTTCACCCTCTAAATACAAAGCCAAACAAGTACTTAGTAGCATTGGAGTATTACATTTAAAATTAGTAAATTTTAAATTTAAATTCCAACCGCAATTAACTAAATGAGAAAAAAAATGGTGCATATATTAATTTATATTTCTATGTTGACAAAAAAGCCACCAAAATTTGAATTTTGATATTAATTAATAATAAGGGTGAGTTTATAGTTATAAATAAATTGGATATTTATCTTTGTATTGCGAGGATATTTTTTATTTTTTTAAAATTACTAATAGAATAAATAATAAAAATATAGAATTTAAAATTTGAAAAAAAATATCAATGTTAAAAAAATATAAATTTTAAGAATATATTTTGTAAATATTTGTGAAAATCTTTTTCATCATTTCCGAATATTTTTTTTTTATTATAAATTTCAAGATCTGATGATGAAAGTTTGTAATGGTTTTAGATTTATTTAGGTTTTTTCTTTATTTGTTTAATAGTAATTTTACTTGGTATTCATTTATTTGTTGTTATGGCTTTTTATATGTCATTGTTATATTTATTAATTATTTTTTTATTTTATATACCATTAACTTATTTATCTTCTTATTTTTTTCATGGAGCCTTATTTTATAACTCAATTTTTTAATATTTATATTGATATAAATTTATATAAATGTTATGTAAAGAATTAGGAAATCAAATAGTCACACAAATGAATGATTAGTGATAATAATATGATTATTAATTTAGTAAAATCAATAATTTTAATTTATTTAGAATATACATATTAATTATTATTTTCTTAAAATTTTTATATTAAACATTAAGAAATTAAAAAGTTACATATTAATCGGTAGTAATAAGACTAATGAATTTTATTTAATATATACATATTAATAAAATAAAAATATATATTTTTGTAATTATAATTCATAAATGTAGATGTATATTAATTTTATTTAAATTTATATGTTAAGTATATATGAAACAAAAAGCTCACACATTAACTGGTTGTAATAATAAGATTAATATATTTTATTTAATATATATTAATTATTATTAATGATAAAGGAAAAACTAAAATGAAAATAAAAAATTTATTCTCTCCATATAAAGTGCGATTTGGAAAAAAAAAAAATTTCCACTTGATAATATTGTGGAAATCTATTTTACAACTCACCTTTATATAGTGATTATTATTAGTGAATTTTATTTAATATAATATGTACATATATATTAGAAATTAATTATTATTAATGATAAAAATATATATTTTAAAAATAAAGTCACATATTAATTAATGATAATAATAAAACAAAGAAATTTTATTTAATATATACATACTAATTTTTATTAATGATAAAAAAACCACTAAAATAAAAATTAAAAAATTTTCTCTCACTATAAAATGTCATTTGACCAAAAAAAAAAAAAATCTACTCTATTTAAAAACTCAATTTTATAATATTTATATGGAAGGCCTCCTTTCTTCATTCATATCAAATCCTTCCAATAAAAGCTTGTGATTACATAAGAAAAAACAATCAAGCATTTTCTTTACATAAGAAAAAACAATCAAGTATTTTCTTTATTCTTCATTATTTTTCTCCCAACCAAACAGGAAAATTCTTAATTTATTCCACCCTTTCTTTTCTTATCCTTCCAATTTTCCTGCAAACCAAACATACTGCAAGGTCTCTAAACATGATTGCTCTGCAATAAAAATTATAGACCTTTTTTCATTCTTAATGAATGCAAGTATTTGGAATTAATTTCATTCATAGTCTTTCAATTTAGAAAAACTTTATTTTTATTTGTTAGTTTCAGTTGTGTCAATAATATAACTTAATTTTCATTAAAAAAAGTTTTTGTAACATGTAATAATAGATTTTCAAGTAAAAAAAAAAAAATTCACCATTTAAAAAGGATGGGTAAAATGATAATTTATTTATTTATTTACTTGAAAAATTGTTATTACAAATCAAAGTGACTTTTTTAAAATAAAATAAAAATTGAATGAGATTATTGACATAAATTAAAATTAAAATTAAAAAACAAAATGAAACAATCGCTTAAATTGAGGGAACATTATAACATACTCCCAAAATATAAAAATACAAATGTGTCCTTCTTACAATATGAATAGCAGACTATAATTATGTATAAATGTGTGTGTCCAAGAGCAACTACCAATGAAATTAACTCCATATAATAGCCTCATCTCTTACTTTTGTTCCATTACCATGAGATTCCTTAAATCTTGAGAAATATTACAACTAGTGAAATTAGCTTCATGCATTTGCCTAATCATATATTATTATTATTATTATTATTATTATTATTATTATTATTATTATTATTATCATCATCTTTAATACAATTATAAATATTTGCTTAACCACATTTTTTTTTCTTTGCATGGAAAGATGAGTTGCCACTAAGCCACTTTATCTTGTTCATAATCACTTCTTCTCCAACATGTCTCTTTTGTATAATCTTCAAGATAAAACCTAAAGAAGAGAAAGATTAGGTCATCATTAGAGCTGACACAATGTACACTTGAAACGAGGGGTTAAACAAAAAGGATGAGTCTTGTAGAACTCAACTAGCAGTCATGTCAGCTGTTTGATTACAATTGCTCCTCATAGAGGAGAAAGAGATTTTCTAAAGAGAAAAAGCCAAGAGCTTGATATCTTCAACAACACCTTTTATACTCAAAGGAATAATGCCTCCATTAAGGGTGTTGATAAAAATTTATGAGTCTTCTTCACAGACAATCTTCTTGAAACCCTTAGCTCTTACAAGCAAAATTGATTCATGGCAAGCCAGAGCCTCCAAGGTCGGTGGGTCCACATATTTGTCACAACTTGATTTTTGGACTAGACCGGCACTAGGACTTGGGTCAGCATAAGGCCCTCGAAACCCATAATAAGTCTAACTATTTCTAATCCATTCATAAAGCCTATTGAGGTAGTCCAATTTCAAGAAAATAAACAGACAAAATCCGGCCATAAATTGGACTATCCAATGGGGAGCATTAACTCATCCGACCTGTACACAAATAATATCAATAATATGAGGAGCTCAGCTCATCCTCACAATCCTCAAATCACATATATCAATATTTGAGATCTCAGCTCCCTCCATCATCAATAATAAATATCTCATACATTCATGCAATCTCACATAATTAATTTTTACAACTCCAAAACTAAGTTATTATAACCCAAATAAAATACAACTATTGGTCCATGCAGAGTTATAGATTTAAATAAAAGACAATAAAAGCAAATCAAAATATTTTTTATTTAAACCTGCGGGGAAAAAAAGCGGGTTAATCACAAAGAAAGCCACCTGTCACCTAAAAAAATAGTTGAATAGGGGTGAGCGTTCGACTCAGAGAGTAAGATATTGATTTTAAATATAATTTATATGACTACCAAAATCTAATGCATTCCTATGTATGAAATGCAACACGTTCATATAGTTCAAACAATTTAACCAATATTCGCACAAAAGATAATTTGGAGTACACACGTACCCATGTGTCACATCAACACGTATATGGGAGCTGATCCTCTATATAGCTCTCTTAATACAATACCTGCCAGTGAGGTCAACTCAAGCTAAACTTTCGCTTAATAATCTAAGTGACGGGGCCAGCGAGATCAATTCAAAATTGCGCTCACCTTGACTTATCCATATATAAGGATCGGGTTCCAGCGAGTCAAGCTCCAACCGCGACTACCGGTCCTACCCATATCCATATCCACACCATACTCACGCCAACACACACACACACACATAGCTCCAAGTTATCATAAAGTGACATCCACAAACAAATTCAATAACATGTGTAGCAAAGGAGCGTGCCTATCATTTAACTAATTATATACATATATATAAGTGAATGCATAAGTATGCATTGAATATATATTAATAATATGAGAATTACAAATAAAATCAATATAAAACTCATAGATTATTCAAGGGTTATTGGGGCACCTGATAAGAAGAGGAAGGTTGACTCGAATCATCTAAGCAATTTTATTCAAGAAATTTATCAATAACAAATCAAAACAAAGAACTAAAAAGTCAAAGGCAACCTAAATTTATGTTGAAAATCTGATAGAGTTTTTCCTATACTTAGGACCTAAAATAACTCAATTAACACTTCTCAATCCAAAAATGCCTAAAGCCCACAACACAACAACAATACAATGCCCCTCTTAGGGCTGCCAAACTAGTTAATTTTCATATAAATACACAATTCATCTATTTAGCTTAAAACTAATACTTTGCAAAAACTATCCAAATTAACCCAAAAATTCTATAATTATTTCTTGTAGTCTTTAAAAATGCCATTCTACTATTGCAATTAAAATTATAATTTTCTAGCTACTCACGAATATTTTATATATTTTTATTCTAAACTCAACATTAGGTAAAAAGAAAAATTTAGAGTTTGGCTTTACCTACACCAATTTTGACACTTGAAACGCATCTGGGGTATCTGAAAATGGTGGGAAGAGCAGCTTGCACGGTCAGCCTGAAATTGCAGTCCTAGTCACCGATGGAATTTCTTTGAAATGGAAACACATACACTAAGCCCACAACATCCAGAGTTAGAATATAATTTTATTTAATTAAAAAGACTCATTAAAGACTCAAAAAATTATTGGTAAGTTTGTGAGACCTACTAAATTTTTAGTTTCAAAAAAATTTCAAATTGGTGTCATTGCAAAGCACTCGACCTGTAGGATGCACTGGTGGTCTCGGATTTTTGGTAAGATTTACGGTTTGGGAGAAATCTAGCCCAGAAGTAAAAAATGGCTAAAACTTTCAGGGCTTGATTCACATAAACCGCTTGATGAAATTCATAAAATTAGTGTCTATGGGAAGCTTGTGAAGTGTATAATAAAAAGGAAACAAGATCCTATCCAATTGATAGCCGGAATCACCGGAAACGATGAGGGAAACTCAAAGTCTTGCACGCGTAAAGGGAGGTTGAAGTGTGATTTCTCACTAGAGAAAGGACTGCCTGTTAGTAGTATGCTCTAGAGCAATGACTTAGTGTTGTGTATTATAAACATTTATTCTTATTTAATGGCAGTTATTCTTTTCATTTATATTCGAATGGTTTAAATTTAATTGAAAAGTCCATTAATATCTTATTAGATGTTCTATTCTTATGTTGTTAAGAATATGAGTGACAGAATATTCTAGTACAAGATATTATAAATTCGGTTCACAATCAAGAATATCTCATTGGGCATGATTTATTTGGATTGATTGTCACTTATGTTTATGTCCATGGATTTGTATGAGATACTAATGGGATGGAATGGTGAGTCTCATGCTATAAGACAAATATGGTGGATACTTATAAGATAAGTAGGCCGAACCAGTGATATAAGATGTTAGTAGTATGCCCCAGAGCATATCATTTAATATGTATCTTGTACATGTTTTTATTAATAAAAGGCATTTCCACTTTTTCGTTTACATAAGATATTTATGTGTAATAGAAAAGGTCCATTGATATTTTGTTAGAAATTCTATTATTAAGTTCTTAAGAATATGAGTGACAGTATTTCTAGTACAAAGTATCATAAATAGGTTCACAATCGAGGATACTTCATAATAAGGATATGACTTATCCAGAAAGATTGTATTCATGTTTGTTCCCAAGTTATTTATATAAGATATAAATAAGATGGAATGGTGAGTCTTATGCCATATGAAAAACATGATAGACACTTATAAATGATAAGTAGGCCGAACCAGTGACACTTATGACAAGCACATGGAGTTTACTCTTGTCAATGTTTTGTCATAAATCATATCAGTGCATATAATCTTTAAACCTGAGATAGCACAATTATCTTGTATATAGGTAGTTTGAGTTTGATACTGCTTTCATACTTGTACTGTGTATGGGTATATGGGCATGTGTTGGCTCCTAGTAGTTATATATGGAGATAGGTGTTGATCAAGATGGAATATGTTCCTCTAAGTAAATAGAGATAAAATCCTATATTCATTTAATTGTTCTTGATGTTTCAAGTTCCTGGCCAGGACAGATATATTTAATCAGAAAAGAGTTTCTGATGAAAAAATCTTTTTAATCAAGAACTGGAATTAAAAGAGAACATAATATTCATAGCAAATGGAGTTTGACATAAACCATGACTCCAGCTTGAGTTGGGATTTTATAACAGAGAGATTCTAGTGCATAGTAACATATGATTATAGGTTCATTTAAGGTAAACCTTATTACTAATTGGGTGGCCATGGAATGCTATGCTAGGTGTTAACCATGGTCTATGAGGTGCATAAAATGATTTAGAGAAATTATTTATGGTAAGAAAGAGTTCTGATGATATTAAGAGTTGATATCATATCTCATTGCCAATTAGTGATGAGCCTAGTAAGTCACACACATACACAAGTTATCACCAAATTAAATATGATTTAATTAATTAATTAAAGAGTTTAATTGATTAATTAAATAGGTTTAGTTTGCAATTAGATTGCAAAGTCCCTAGCATGATTTGAAACCAAATCTAGATTATTGGATGTAAAGTATAAGTTAAATTTATATTTAAAGTGTTTAAATATGAATTTAATTAATGAGAAATTAATTAATAGAGATTAATTAATTAATTTATATTTGATATAAATTGATTAAAAAAAGAGAAATAATTATTTTGGGTTAAGAACTCAAAATTAAGACACAGGGGCATTTTGGTCATTTCACAGGGTGACATGTGGCACCATGAGAGGGTGACATGTGGCACCATGAGATGGTGACACATGGCATTACACATAAGCTTGCCAAATGTCTTTTAATCATATAAGATTATTAAAATTAAGATTAAATATAGGTTTGACACTTGGCACAATGTGATTGGGTCAATTAAACCTAGAACCAATCAAAGGGTGACATGTGACAAGGGTTTAAGTGGTGACCTAGCTATATAAGTGTTGTTATGAAAAATTAAAACACACAAGCTGTTGCTCCCAAAAGGTGCCGCCACCCCTTGGCTGCCTCTCCCTTCTTTTCTTCTTCATCTCTCATTCATTCCAAGTGATTAGCAAATAATCTCTTGAATTAAAAATACTAGAAATTATTTCTAGTGTCCTGTTTACATCTTTAATCTCTTAAAAGGCAGAACTTGATTTCTAAATAATAGAAAAAGCTTTAGAAGCTATTCGCTGCCACAGGTGTTCTTGGTGTGGACAAGCTAGAGGAACAACATCTGGTGTCCTGAAGACGAATCTCAAAGGCGCAAATACACTGTAGTGCATCAAGAGGTTAGTGTGTTTGTTCTTGATTTAATCTGGGGTTCTAAAATTAATTTGATTAATTTAAAAATCTTAAATGGTAAATACAGATCCAAAAACATATTAAAAGAGTTTTAATATGTTGTTTATCATTGAAATCAAATAGATAAAAATAAATCTTGCATGATGCATGTGACCCTAGGTGAAAATTTTTGAATTCAATGGTATAAACTTTTGTTTTTCACGCTTCCATTCCTTCATAAGATTACTTGTACATGGAGTTTACTCTTATCAATACAAAGTCATCTAGATCATAATAGTGCATATAATCCCTTAACTTGAGATAACACAGTTATCTTGTATATAAGTGATTTGAGTTTGATACTGCTTTCATACTTGTACAATGTATGGGTATATGGGCATGTGTTGGCTCCAACTGATTATATATGGAGATAGGTGTTAGTCAAGATGGGATCCATTACCCTAAGTAAATAGAGATAAAATTCTATGTCCATTTAATTGTTTTTGATGAATTCAAGTTCCTGGTCAGGACAGATAAACTTAATCAGAAAAGAGTTTCTGACAAGAAAGTCTTATTAATCAAGAATTAGACTTAAAAGAGGACATGTGATTCTAAGCAAAAGAGTTTGACATGAACCATAACTCTAGCTGGAATCAGGATTTTCTAACGGACAAATTCTATTACATGGTACGTATGATCAAGGTTCATGAATTAAAAAATTAATTCAGAACTAATTGGGTAGTCATAGCACATTATGCTAGATGTCAACTATAACTTTTGAAAACTTAAATGAAAAGAAAATTTCATTTTAAGTTTAAAATGGTTCCAATAATATTAAAAAGTTAATATATTCTCATTGTCAATTACTAATGAACCTAGTAAGTTGCACACATAAGAGTAACTTGATCAAAGCAAGATTAATTTGATTAATTAATTAAATAGTTTAATTAATAAATTGAATTAATAAATTTTGTTTATAATTAGATTACAAAGTCTCTAGCATGACTTGAAACTAAATTTATTAATGGAAATATTCAAGTTAATATTTAAAGTGTTTAAATATAAACTTGAAGAATGAAGCTTAAGGAAGAATTAAATTTTGACTAATTTGACTAAGTCAAAATTTGATATTTTGACCATTTGACTGAAAGAGCAGAAGCATAAAAAACATAAGTTTAGATCATTGAATTCAAAAAATTTTCATATAGGGTCACATGCATCATGCAAGATTCATTTTTATCTATTTGATTTCAATGATAAACAGTATATTAAAACTCTTTTAATATGTTTTTGGATCTACATTTACCATTTAAGATTTTATAATCAACAGATTAATTCATTAGAACCCTAGATTAGATAAAAAACAAGTGCACTTACCTTTTGATGTACTGCAGTGTGTTTGGCACCTTTGGGATGCACCTAGGATACCAGATGTTGTCCCTCTAGCTTGTCCATACCAAGATCACCAATGGCAGCCCCTTGAACAGCTTCTAAAGCCTTTCCAATCAATTAGAAAATTAGGTTTTTCCTTTTGAGAGATTACAGATGTATACAGGACACTAGAAACGATTTCTAGCAATTTTAATTCAAGAGAATGTTGGCTATTCTCTTTGAATTGGTGAGAGATGAAGAAGATGAGAGGGGAGAGGCTCAAAGGTGGCAGCACCAAAGAGAGAATGAGTAGATTGTATTTTTTCTTTTCATCCTTTCCCTTATATAGCTAGGTCATCACTTAAAACCCTCGCCACATGTCACCTTCTAATTGGCTCTAGGTTTAATTGACCCAATCACATTGTGCCAAGTGTCAAACCTATATTTAATATTGACTTTAATAATCTTACATGATTAAAAGACAATTGGCAAGCTTATGTGTAGTGCCATGTGTCACCATCTCATGGTGCCACATGTCACCCTGTGAAATGACCAAAATACTCTTATGTCTTAATTTTGAGTTCTCAACCCAAAATAATTATTTCTCTTCTTCTAATTAATTTATATCAAATATAAATTAATTAATTAATCTCTATTAATTAATTTTTCATTAATTAAATTCATATTTAAACACTTTAAATATAAATTTAATTTATACTATACATCCAATAACCTAGATTTGGTTTCAAGCCATGCTAGGGACTTTGCAATCTAATTGCAAACCAAACCTATTTAATTAATCAATTAAACTCTTTAATTAATTAATAAAATCATATTTAATTTGGTGATTACTTGTGTATGTGTTTGACTTACTGGGCTCATCACTAATTGGCAATGAGACATGATATCAACTCTTAATATCATCAGAACTCTTTCTTACCATAAATAATTTCTCTAAATCATTTTATGCACCTCATAGACCATGGTTAACACCTAGCATAGCATGCCATAGCCACCCAATCAGTAATAAGGTTTACCTTAAATGAACCTATAATCATATATTACCATGCACTAGAATCTCTCTGTTACAAAATTCTAATTCGAGCTGGAGTCATGGTTTATGTCAAACCCCATTTGCTATGAATATTATGTTCTCTTTTAATTTCAATTCTTGATTAAAAAGATTTTCTCATTAGAAACTCTTTTCTGATTAAATCCATCTGTCCTGGCCAGGAACTTAAAACATCAAGAACAATTAAATGAACATAGGATTTTATCCCTATTTACTTAGGGTAACAGATTCCATCTTGATCAACAACTACCTCCATATATAACTAGTAGGAGCCAACACATGCCCATATACCCATACATAGTACAATTATGAAAGCAGTATCAAACTCAAACCACCTATATACAATATAACTATGTTATCTCAGGTCTAAAGATTATATGCACTGATATGATTTATGACAATACATTAACAAGAGTAAACTCCATGTGCTTGTCATAAATGTCACTGGTTCGGCCTACTTATTATGTATAAGTGCCTATCATATTTGTTATATGGCAAGAGACTCATCATTCCATCTTATTTACATCTCATATAAATAACTTGGGAACAAACATGATTACAATCTTTCTGGATAAGTCATGTCCTTATTGTGAAGTATCCTCGATTGTGAACCTATTTATGATACTTTGTGCTAGAAATACTGTCACTCATATTCTTAACAACTTAAGAATAGAATTTCTAATAAAATATCAATGGACCTTTTCTGTTACACATAAATATATTATGTAAACGGAAAAGTGAAAATGCCTTTTATTAATAAAACATGTACGAGATACATACTAAATGATATGCTCTAGGGCATACTACTAACAATTTCCCACTAGCACTAGAGTCATTCATTATAATATCTTAGACCCATCTTCTCAAGATGTCGGTCTAACTAAGCTTGTGACAAAGGCTTAGTGAATGGATCAGCTGGATTTTTCAGCTGATGCTATTTTCTGCATGGTTATATCGCCTTGCCCAACTATCTCTCTGATAATGTGGTAGCGTCTTTTCTATGTGTTTGGATTTCTAGTGAGACCAAGGTTCCTTATATCCAAACAACTTTTTTTGTAGCATCTGATGCAGCAATATACTCGGCCTCTATAGTGGAATATATAGTCGTACTCTGTTTGGAACTCTTCCAACTGACTGCACCTCCATTGTAAATGAACACATATCCAGAGGTAGACTTTCCATCATCGATATCTGATTGGAAATCAGAATTAGTATAACCATCCAATTATAAGTCATCACCTCCATATATCAAGAATAAATCCTTAGTTCTTCTCAAGTACTTAAGGATATTCTTGACAACTATCCAGTGTTCCAAACCTGGATTGGATTGATACCTGCTAGTCAAACTAACAGCATATGCGATATCTGGTTAGTACACAATATTGCATACATCAAACTTCCAATAGCCGAAGCATATGAAATCCTGGCAATTTTATCTCTTTCTTTAGGTATCTTTGGAGACATCTCTTTAGAAAGGTGGATACCATGTCTCACTGGTAACAATCCTCTTTTGGAATCAAGCATGTTAAACCTCTTTAACACCTTTTCCAAGTATAGACTTTAGGATAAACCAATTATTCCTTTCGCTCTATCTCTATATATGCGAATCCCAAGAATATAGGTTGCCTCCCCTAAGTCTTTCATGGAGAATGTATTTGACAACCATACCTTTACAGTTGTCAACATACCTGTGTCATTACCCATCAACAGAATGTCATCCACATATAAGACAAGGAAAGTGATAGCATAGTCACTAACCTTCTTATACACACATGGCTCATCCTCATTTTTGATAAAACCAAATGACTTAATGGCTTCATCAAAATGGATGTTCCAACTCCTCGAAGCTTGTTTCAACCCATAAATGGATCGCTTTAGCTTGCATACCTTGGAACCATCTTGGGATTCAAAATCCCTAGGTTGTTCCATGAAAATGTTTTCTTTAATGTATCCATTGAGAAAAGCTATTTTAACATCCATTTGCCAAATCTCATAATCATAGTATGCAGCTATTGCTAATAGAAGCTTAATTGATTTAAGCATGGCAACAGGCGAGAAAGTCTCCTCATAGTCGACTCCTTGCCTTTGGCAAAACCCTTTCGCTACTAGCTTTGCCTTATAGGTCTCCACCTTTCCATCAGAATCAATTTTCTTCTTAAAAACCCATTTGTTCCCTATAGGTACAATACCTTCAGGTGGGTCAACAAGATCCCAAACTTGATTCTTATACATGGAATCAATCTTAGATTTCATAGCATCAATCCATTTTGAAGAGTCTATATCTGATATAGCTTCTTCATAGGTAAGTGGATCATCTCCATGATCTACTTCTTCATGAGTAAACAACTCTTGCTTTTCTTCATGAAGGTAACCATATCTCACTGGTGGGTGAGATACCCTGGTTGTTCTATAAGGAATAGCTGCAGATGTATCATCAATAGGTGTAGGTTGACTAGATGGATCTATATCCATCTGATCTGTTGGTTGATCAGAATTCTCCAATTCTAACTCTATTTGCCTTCCTTTGCCTCCTTCTTGAACAAACTATTGTTCAAGAAATGTGGCATCTCTACTTAACACAACCTTTTGTGATGTAGGCAAATAAAATAATATCCAAAACTATCTTTTGGATATCCAACAAATCGACCCTTTTCTGATCTGGTTTCGAATTTATCAGTGTTCAGCTTTTTGATATAAGCTGGACAACCCTAAATCTTAACATGCTTAAGACTTGGTTTTCTTCCATGCCACATCT